>NC_137683.1:8573417-8605917 GCF_963989245.1 Nansenia antarctica | reverse complement strand
CTTGAATTCAATGATATGATTTTTTATGAAAAAACACATGTTCTTAAAACATGAGCATACACACATGCACTTAGACACACACACACACACACACACACACACACACACACACACACACACACACATCCTAATCATTCCACCAGTCAGAGTATATTTGTACAACAGTCTGACAGTCCAAAAATGTTTTTCCAGCTTCTTCTTTTCAGTCTAGATAAACAACAGGTTGGTTCTGTCACTCACAGCCATAAACAAAGGCGCCTTCATATGTTGCCCTATATTTTCTTAACGCCTAAACTCAGCGAACGAATGCAAAGTGACCCTGTTTCAAAACCAACTGCCGTGGAGCTCCAGTATAATTACGGGTTTCTCCAGCAAGGGTCTCCAGAGTCCACTGTGGATCCTGTAATTAGTGATACCTAAACATCTCGATGGCCATCTTGTTTGCACAAATAGGTGAAGAGCTCTCCATGCATTATCTCATTATTTGGCTTCCTGTTTCTGTATCCAAACACTAGTCTGACACACACATACATCCAGTAAACACACACCTTCCTCCCCCCTCTTGTTTTCCTTGTTTAGATTGTTTGTCTATTTCCTGTTCTATTTGCATTTCCTCCACAAACTGCTGAACCTGTGCACACTACTTTATTATCTTTCCATTCTTGATCTCCCTCTGTTTTCTCCTCCTTTCCATTCTCTCTCTCCCTCTCTCTCTCTCTCTCTCTCTCTCTCTCTCTCTCTCTCTCTCTCTCTCTCTCTGTCTCTCTCTCTCTCTCTCTCTCTCTCTCTCTCTCTCTCTCCCTCTCTCCCTCTCTCTCTCTCTCTCTCTCTCTCTCTCTCTCTCCCTCTCTCTCCTTCTCTCCATTCTTTCTCTGTCTTTGGGTTTTTTGTTTCATGCTCTCGTACCTCTCCCACGAGACCCAGCTGGTTTACTTTGCCTTTTTCCACATTTCGCTCTCTGCAACTGTGATGGTAATCTTTCTTTCAAATATTTGTTTCTTCCGTCTCAGGGTTTGCCACCGTGTGCCTCATTCCCCCGGATTCCCTAACTGTGCCTCCCAAACTCGGCACACAAAGCACTTTAACACTTGCCACCTTCAATCCAAATCTATTCCCCTTTTCCCCCAGAAGACATTTAGATAGAGCAGACGGCGCTCCAGCTAGGGCCAACCGGTAATTTAGCTCCAGAGGAATTCAATCAAATGACGTATGGTGGTTGTGTCTCGGTCTACATGAGCAAACTCCCTGCACTGACGGGTACCTGTGTTTGTCACCGCCCATGTTGGAGAGATGATGATGGATTGCACCATAATGATGGCAGCCAGGGAAAGTAATTACTAAGTTTTGCCTGCGGTTGAAAATTAGCAGATAAGCTTTTCCTGGATGGTCCAGGTGGAGGCAAGGCGAGCAGACACACGCAGACGTGGTGAAGGTCAGAACGGGACTGTTGGAAAGAACGTAATGAGGCTCGCAGGCTTTCACTACTGCTGGAATGACACAAACACAGTGTGTGGGTGAGGGGGGGGGGGGGGGGGGGGGGGGACGACAACAAAACAAAAAAAGCCTGAACAAAGGTGTCCTTTTTCCTCACAAACACGCACACGCACGCGCACACACACACACACACACACACACACACACACACACTCACACTTACACACACCGATGTTTCGAGAACAACCGCCTACCTGTTTTCATTCCTCTTGTGAAGAGCAAATTAGTCAGCATTAGCCAATTAACTTCGCTAACATTGCTAGCTAGTAGCTATATATATATTTTTAAATGGACATGTTTTCCTGGAGTTATATTTTGTGTGTTGGAACACTACCAACCCCCCCCCCCCCCCCCCAGGGAGCAAAGGTTACTGTCTGGCCATAAGCTACCCCCTGAGTGTAGAGCTACAGCTGCTAGATTGAGTGTTATGTAGGGCAGCTGTAGATCCAGCAAGGGGTTAATTACGACCCAACAACCACTGGGAGGATGGTTGAGAAATGGACTGTCAGCACCACCACATGTTTGTGTTTAGGGCTGTTTGGCTTTACATTATGACTGGAATCATGAACGGAGGGGAGGCTATTAAGAAGGTTTATGAATGTGTGTTTTTGGGTAATTAACAAAATAAAACAGCGTTCTTTGCTGTGTTTACACACCTACTGTACCCCGCACATCCAATGCTTTTCGATATCATGTTCGCCAAACAAACGACTAGCGACCTTAAAGAGATTGAGAAGAAGAGCTCCTAAAAATCAATGGAGCGCAGCATCAACATAAGCACCCTAGTGCTCTTCCTGTGTGATACTGCACAATTAGATTTCTACTATGGACTGGTAATGGAGAGTTGGAGAGGTGAAGGGGATTGGAAATGATGGTGATTGAAAATTAATCCAATGATGCGACATACGATCTTCAACATCTGCTGCTTGCCTGCAGGTCGTTCATAAAGGGAATAATTGCAACGACAGGCAATGCTGCCCTGATCCTGACCTGGAGGACAAAAGGGTTGTTGAAAAAATCCTTCTGAACTCAGGAAATGATAGATTTGATGCGTGGGTTGTGTTGACAACCTTTAATTCATCAAATTAATATTATGTGAAATCAAAAGCCTGAGGGAGGAAACGACTGAATTGCCATGCACTACGGTCTGAAAATAAATGCAGCTAGGTTAGAAATTAATCTGTTCTCCAAATGTATTTGTAGATGTATGATTCCATAAACTAATATACACTGAGGAATATTCAATCTTGAAGAAAAGTGTATTGCACAAATGAATCAACATTTAACTCTCAACCAATACAACTCCATCCATCCCCTCTCTGATCTTTATCCATAGTTGTTCATAACTGTCATTATTTAGAATCCAAAGAATTAGGCTACTGTCCCTGTCTCTGCTCTCTCCCCTGACTCTCTCCATCATTGAGACGGTGGGTTACATCACACCATGTCTTTACATGAGTCCCAGCAGATGAATAATAATAATTATTATTAATTGTATTTTTATAGCGCTTTTCCGGGGCTCAAAGACGCTGACAATAATGGGAAAAACAGAAAACAGAGAAACAACAAGCAACAGATAACATGAGCACATAGAACACAGAGTTGATAAATGTGTAAACTGCATATAGTTTCGCTTTGTCAGCTGCATATGCAGTTATCTTGTCATTCTTATTTATTTGTATAATAATTATTGTATCTTCTTGTGTCTGTGTTACAGAATAAACTAGATATTCAATCGTGTAGGCCTATGTTGTACTTATTATTCAATTAAGTGCTGGAGTCATGCTCTAACTCTGTTCTATGGATTCAAAATGACATTTCTATTCTGCTTTGCCATTTCCATACTTGGTGTGTAGGCTACAGTGGCAGACATGTCGAGGTAACGTAGGGCTTTAAGACATCTCTTTATCCCCTATGACGGGTGTTCTTTTCAGATGTCTGCAGAAGCTCACAATTCTTTCATTTGAGCTGTTTCTCTGAATAGGATTGTGTTGTTGTGTTGTTGTTGTTGCCTTTGCCTGATGTCCTTCCTGCTTTCACTGTCCCTGCCCCGCTTTCACTTCAGGAAATGTGTGCAGAAAAGAAAGAAAAAACATGACGTATGTATGTTGGGAACAAGTCTGTTTCTGTGTCCTGGTGTCATTTTTAGTCATTAGCCTGTTTTCTCTGTAAATAATGCACTGTGCAATGATAAATGTCGTTATTTGTTGAAGATATGCATTCTGGGGTATAATGCCTCAAATCTACTAAGGCCTTGTGGCGCCCACTCTGGGGGGGGGGGGGGGGGGGGGGTCACGTCCCACCACGCCCCCCAGGTTGGGTACCACTGCCCCAGAGGCTGGGCCTCCTACTGCTCTACCTTCATTTCTCAGCCCCCCTGCACCCCCCACACACCTCCCCAATAAGGTTATAAATGTGTCTCTTAACTACGCCTGTCAAGCAGGGATCAGAGGAAGAGAGATTAGATGATATGGGGTGGATCGATGGTGTATGGCCAGGGTTTGCTTACACACACACAAACACACGTACACACGAATATACACACACACACACACACACACACACACAAACACACCCTCTGGCATAGAGAGCCCCCCTTGAAGTGTACTATCAGGAAATTCTCACGGCACCCCAAGTGCTGTCGACCAAACAGAGAGAGGCCTCTTTTTGATGAGCGGGAAAAAAAAAGAAAACATTGCCACAGATGTCTCTGGTATCCCCTCTGCATTTGGGAAGAGAAGAGATGTGAGACGTAGAGAGAACCCAGCGTTGTTTTTTTCGCTCGCTTTATTTATTTATTTCC
This sequence comes from Nansenia antarctica, assembly GCF_963989245.1. Taxonomy (NCBI): domain Eukaryota; kingdom Metazoa; phylum Chordata; class Actinopteri; order Argentiniformes; family Microstomatidae; genus Nansenia; species Nansenia antarctica. The sequence goes on along the minus strand of NC_137683.1, from coordinate 8,601,620 downwards.
CTCCGTTTGTTGCAGCCCAGCGTGCGTCGCCTCCCTGTTGTCATGGGTTGTGTGTTTGCCTGACAGACGGCTTCATTGGGGGAGGCGTACAGAGTCGACTACAGTTCAGACCCACAAATTAGTTAAGTGCCAGCGACGTCTCGCAAACAGCGTAGCATATTTTTTTTGCACAGAACAAAACATCTCGTCGACAACGACTTGATCCAAATACTCCACTACTGATGGATTCTGCTACTGTGTTTTATGGAGAGGCATGTTGAAATTAAGAGTTGGATAATTAGACTCATGTTTCCCTGACTACCGTTCTGAAGCTCAGTCTCTAAAATCCGCCAAGAGCTAACATCCTGTTGTGTAAAAGACCTGGTCACCATGGGGATGTGTCTGAGTGTATTATCTGCTCAGCGCTGGTCTGCCACATCTGACAGTCGAACAGATCGACGAGCTTGGATCACGATTAAACATCTGTGCACAACCTCAGGGAACAGACTCTGATGTTTGTCATCACAAGTTTGTCATCAAGTGTTTGTTGTCTGATATTGATATTGTGTGTGTGTGTGTGTGTGTGTGTGTGTGTGTGTGTGTGTGTGTGTGTGTGTGTGTGTGCATGTTTATTCGAGTGGGAATACTGTATGTATGGATGTGAATGAAAATGTTTGCTTTGTATGTGTCTGTTGTTTACAAGATTGTTGTCACATTGAAATACATTCTAAGTGGAATTTGTGCAATGTATCTATGCATAATGATCTAATTTCCCAATGTCAATGTCTTGTGTCTCTTTCTTCCAGGTATCCCCAATAACGTTGGTCCAGTTAGTAAGTAAATTAATTCAAAGCAGCCAAACTAGAGGAATGCTTATGCTTTGCTTTGCCTGTCATTATGCCCATAACGTCCACTTGGTGTTAAAATGTTCATTTCAGAATTAGATGTTACTCGATTCATAAACTGAATGATACCTCATAATTGGTTGGAAAGTGTTCATTATGCCAAGTTTAGTGTTCTCCCCTGTTTTGATCAAAAGCAGTAGGAACAGCTCCCAGCCATATTGTCTGGGCGTGGGTGTACTAATTCACCTTCACAAGACAGACCCGATAGCAGCTGCCTCTTATGCATACAAAACGCTGTTGTTTTTCCCCCTATGCATTATAAATAAATGGCATCTAGAGTTTATTAAAGTGGCAGGACCTCTCTGGCGGTATAATGTCATGGAGGTCATTTTAATATAAGCCACGGAGCCCTGGCTGGTATTATCTGCTACAGCCCCCAGCCCCCCTGAGCAGGGGAGGCAGGCAGGCAGGGAGATGTCTAGAGTTACTGCAGCTCGGAGGCTCGCTGGAATAAGAGGAGCAACCAAAGTATTGAACAAGTCAAAGTGCATTCACAGCCCAGCCGATTTCACATCAATCTGTTTCATTATGTATATATATATATATATATATATATATATATATATATATATATATATATATATATATATATATATATATATATATATATATATATATATATATATATACCTCCCACAGTGCCTAAAACCCCCTTCTAAAACAGATAGTCTGTGAAAGGGCTGTTTCCCAGTAGTCGATTCTGTTCTACTCGATTCGATGACATTTCTAGTTTATATGTGCTGTCGGAAATAAGCATGAAGCCAAGTGGACCCCCTTCCTCCCTCCACCCCCCCGACCCCCACCTGAGAGCTGACTCTGTGTTGCCCCCTTGCTCGTGCATGGCTTAGTATGCTCGATTACATGTGACGCATGCATCTCCTCCATACATGCATACTGTATACATACACCACTCACACATCTTACCCCTCCAAACCCCAGCCAGACCACCACCAACCATTGGTTGCCCTAGCCTAGGTCCTTTATGGGGAATGTCTGTACTCCTTTGTCTTGTGTCTGTGGGCCACACAGAAAGGACACACTGGTGGCCAAGTCCGCATGGCTGCATTCAGACCGGCCTGTATACCGTCACTAGACTCTAGAGGCGAGTCTTTTCACACACAGAGACATCCCTTAACCACTGTAACAACATGAAATACTAGCCAGCTTTGGTGACCACACAGGGGAGGACATTTGGGGGGAAACAGAACCTGTCTGTGTATGTGTATGTGTTGTCCTCTAAAAGCTAAAATATAGCCAATCAGGAAACAGCGGTTTGTCCTTGAAGATGAAACTCCGAATAGAATAGCGCCTGGAGAAAAAAAAAGAAAGTGCTGCAGTTTTCATATTGTTGTTTGAAGGTAATTGAATTCCTTATTGACTTTCTCTCGATTCTATTTCAAGTTTATTAAGCCAACCGAAATCGGCTAATGCAGCCATTAAAGTAAAATTAATATTTTAAAAAACGATTCAGACTCCGGCAAGATTGCATTTCATTATGGGAACGGCATTGATTAAAATCTGTCGCTTCTCATTTAGCTCGGCTTACCTGAGCTTTTCCCAACAACATAATTAATAGGACCCAGATGTGATGTGCATTAGATCTATTCAATTGTTAATATAGAATTAACAACTAACTTGTCCAATCAGATTCTTTTTTACTTGCCAATGAGATGAATGAACATGACATCGTCACATTTGAATTTCATGTTTTAACCAATGAAGGAAGCTTGTGGAGTTTTTTTTTTTCAATCAGGATCTTCCAAATGTTCCTTAAACATCAGATGATGAAGTGTGTCCTTTCTGTTTCTTCCTGTATGCGTGTTTCTTTCTTCTTGTCGTTTAAAAACCAAACTTCCCATGAAGGTTACTGATCAGTATCATAAGAGAGAACAATATTATTGTCTGTCACACTCTCTACCGCATTCATTTACTACGTACTGCTGAAGCTTCAGCTGAAAACTGAAAAATGCTGAAAGCTGAAATAGAAAAATAAGACCAATTCTGAAAAAAATCAAACCGACATCTAAAGTCCCCACATATACTTAAATCAAACTGACATCTAAAGTCCCCACATACTTAAAGTAAATCAGTTTGGATGAGATGACATGACATAGACTGGACTTCAGTTTATGGAGCTGTAATCAAAAAAATCATTGAAAGAGTTTAGAAAGTCTTGAGATCAGTTTATTGTATGTGTGCTGGTATGCATGCATTTCTTTTTTCTCATATTGTTCTCCGCCCAAAATGTATTTTTTTCTAACAATCGGACATAGTTCACTGTCCAATGCACTGCACTGTCATTCACTTGTCAATGACACATGTATGATACTATGAGACATTATACACCCTGCCTATGATACCATGACCACAGCACTGAAGTCAACCACATAGCCACACACAACAACTTAGTCATGCTTTAGGATGGGTGGGTGGTGGGCTGGGAGGAGAGTCGAAATACTTCTGCAATCTTTTTCCACTTCCTCTGCTTGACATGAGTTTGCTCCATCCCCAACCACCGAGCACTGCCAGTATTTCCCCAACACGGAAATACAGACTTGTATGTAATTATGAGGTTACACTACCCACAACAATCCGTCATTCCAACTCCCGACACTGGCCATTATTTATTCATTGTTATTCCTCCACCAGAAATACACTGTAATTAGATATTGATTGAATAGTCAATTTGATGAATTAAACAAAACGTCGCAGACAGCTTAGTTTTCTATACATAGTTAGGAACATGCTTGCCTAAGTTATGAATCCACTACATATCAGAGAGAATCTCAAGTTTTTCTGATTGTCATTGTGGTTTATTTTGGTTCATGGTTCTCTTTATGTTTCTTCATCATTTCCATCAACGCACACACACACAACGAAGCCCATGGAACTGCACAGTTACATACAATGTCTCTAAGACGTCTCTGAAGGGTTTGGGATGCATCTACTGCTCGCTGACATGGTCAGGCCTGACAGTCATATGTTGTTCTGAGTTCTGAGTAAAGCCATGCCACTAGTATGTCTATAGTTGTCTGTGTTCACCACCAGTCTACCCCCTGTAGAACCTATGTTAGTGCATCTGATGTCCACTTTAGTACGTGCACCTAATAACTCATGGTTTCTTTCGATTGCATGCAGTTCGGCCGAATGTTTCGTCCCTAGGTGTTGCTAACCGAAATCAAGGTAGGCTATACTTCCAACTAAGATTATACACATATCGTTTTTACAGGTCGACCTCATACAACAGACGTGTAGTGACTGTGACATCAGAGCAAACAACAACAACATCAACATTGGAGTTTATTGGTTTAGAAATGAATCCCCTCTTGACGGTTTTTTTCTTAAAAATTCAACAAAAATATTTCTTCTCCTTTACTCTCTCTCTCTGTCTTTGTGTTTGTGAAAGAAGGCTTTGACACCTTCAAAGGGGAATTTGAATTATTAGCGTGTAATCAGCAGCCCCTCCCCCCCCCCCCACACACACACACATACATCACTCTAGCCCCCCAAGATATGGAATCTTACTACGGTCGCTAGGCATCTCGCTCTCACACACACACACTCCCGCTCCCGTCCTGATCTGCTCTGATTATCCCTCTCTGTTGTAATTAGGCGTGGCGCTTCTAGGGATCCTCAATCCTATCTGAGCTCCCAGGAAGAAAAGAGGGAGGTTTTAACAGAGATCTGATGTCGATTTATTTCAAGGCAATTTCCAAGTTAATCCATTGTGCCGGGGTGCTGCATAGCCGACTTGCGATCAACTGTCCCCTCCTGTCATTTCCACAGGCCTAGCCGAGTGGATACGGTTGCATGTGTCATGCTCTAACGCCAGAGAAAGCAGAGAGATAGGGATCACTGGAGGGTTGACTCGTAAGTCTTCCTCAGAGTTTGTTAGTCACATGGCCCACGGAGGACTGGGAGCAGTCGCTAGTGATGTCTGTCTTGTCTCTGTTTCTCTACTGCTGTCCGCTACCAGGCACAGAAAGAATTCCACATCAGGTGTGGTTCGAGGTGGTTTGGTTTTGTAGGTCTTCACCAGGGTAGTGTGTTTCGGTAGGCTGACAAAGAGGTTGTTGGTTATGCTACAGTAGACCCACGTCAGGGGAAGACACATGTCTGTTTGACAGGGTTGGGTTAGCGTCACGTGTCATGTTCAAAAGAGAATCCTTCATGACTGTCCCCTCTAATCCTTTTTCATATGACAGATAGTATTATTATATATTATTAGTATTGTAGTAACTTGTGTTATCTCCTTTTGGTGTCAAAAGGTCAACTTGAGTGTATTTAACACAACAATGCGTGAGCTTAGAATTATAAGGTTCTATCTCCGTTTAGGGTAGTTCAGAGATATTGAGCGTCAAAGTTTTTACATTCCATTATGTTTTGTGAGATGGAACCTTTGTATTTTATGAATTACTAACTCACAAATTAAAAAATAACACCACACAGGCATTAATAAACACCTAATGGATCAGATTATGTAAAAAACTCAATTTTGACAAAAATGGAGATAGAACCTTATAATTCTAACGTCACGAATGGTCAATGATGAGGAATAAACTGAAATGAAATAACTAACTCCATAACACCACACAGTTTAGCCTCTATCCTTCATGGATACTGATACTAATAGTGAGGACATACTGTAGTATTGGAAGTCCTTGGAAGGACATCTCTTGTGGTTTTTTCACTTCTCATTTTAGAATCCATATTGTATCATTCTTGTTTATTGTTTTAACCTTATTATGCTTTGTGAAAGAAATAACGAATGTGTCCGATTATTATTTTCAGTTATTTAACCCGACCGATCATTCTATTCATTTATGTTGAATGAAAATGTCATGTTTCTTTTGTTTGTTTGTTTTTCTCTTTCTTTTTAATTTGTCCAGTAGCTCCTCAAGTTGCTTTGTCCACTGTCCCTTCTGTCCAAGTCTCAGACAGCCAGAGAGGTAGGAGCTCATTGGTTCATCCAGTGCCCCCCTGTGTTAGATGTCGTCCTGTCCTAGAATGAGCCTGTCTATGCTACTGTAGACCCCTAACACCAGCCCTCTCCTGCTACAGATGTCATCCACAACACTATGCCCTCTTCAGTATGACCACCATATCCTTTTTTGTTGTTTTTATATATATATATATATATATATATATATATGTTGTAGATGTATAGTATATGGTACACGTGCATCAAGTCTATCTGTAAAGGAAGGGTTTTCAGTATCATGTGTCTATCTATTAAGCCTAGGGAATCATTCGAAACTCTACTTTTACTTTTCAGTAACAGTAGAAAATAGATTTCGGTATAACACGTCGATGCTTTAGGTTGTGATTATGCTTTTAGAGCACGTATCAGATACTCTACTTGACACCTTCCATTGCCCTACATCAAATTTTGACCCTATTTTTTCAAAGAATATGATGTAATTCGTCTCGTTCGATTATGTTTCAGAGAAGATAGTAGAAGGATCTAGTAAAAAAAAAATATATATATATATATATATACTGCTGAAGAGCAACGACACCTAACCCCACCTTAAAATAGAAGAAAATTCTGTTTTCCGTGGATGGAGTTGAGTAGACTAGACCAGCGGTCTTTCATTTTTGAAGGCTTGTCTCGCGTACTGCGGACGAAGAGTCCTGACCTCAATCCAGACCTTAATAATGACAATCCCTCCCCAAAGCCCTGCTAGTTTAAAGGAGGCTTCTCGTCCGACTGCCTGTCTGTGAGGCTTAAGGACCCCGTCTGGCCCCTGGCATGACATGTGGTGTCAGAGGAGACAGATTGATCCGAACCCTAGGGCTGATCTGGGCTTGCCTGGTGTCACACAAGAGGCTCCTGGGGACGTGATCACCTGTGATTGTCACGCTGTTCTGCGAGCGGATACAGAGCAACAGTCTTGCATCTCAATCTGGGGTTTCAACACTGCACCACACGGCACCACACCCCCACAAACATGCTACCTTGTCACAGTATACATTTGTATACTGCCTCTGATGCAAACTGGGTTTTATTTGGCTCTTTATACGCACCCCCCCCCCTCCCCCCTTCCCCTCGAATATCACCCATCTTGCTCTCTATAGGAATAGGAATACACTTTCCGTACGTGGTTTGTTTTCCATGTTGGGTACTGTGCAATATAGGATTCTTTTACTATGACTGTTCTAACAAAGAGGTGTGGATTACAGTGGTGGTACAAAGCAGAATAATCAAACTAATCCATCTAACATTGATGTAAAGGTAAGACATTGTGGCGTCATCCACACCTCTCCTGGGTTGAAAATGACATCCCACTCCATCGTTTGACCTGTCTCGTGTTGTGTGGTGTCTCCATGTAAAACACTGTCTTTGTGCCATTCTGGAGTCCCTCATCCTCGAATATTGTGGTGTGCTTGAAGCCGACGTGTCTAACAACATGCTTTCTCATGAGTCCTAACGGTGATATGATAGCTAATACCACTGGCTGCATTCACGCCAGACCCTGTCTTATCCCCCCCTCCTCCCCACTCCTCCTCCACGTCAAACCCCATCTCTCCATCCCAACAAACCTTGCATGCGATGGTTGCCTCGCTATATACCTTTTCTAGAAACTCCGCCGCCGTAAAGCACACGCGCCGCAGCCCCCCCTTCAACACGGGCCGCGTCTCTCTCCCTTCTTTGCAAGACTGCGAATGCTTCGGCCACTCCAACCGCTGCAGCTACATCGAGCTGCTAAACACCGTCATTTGCGTGAGCTGTAAGCACAACACTAGGGGGCAGCACTGTCAACTGTGCAAGCTGGGCTTCTACCGAAATGCCTCGGCAGAGCTGGACGATGAGAGTGTGTGCATAGGTCAGTCCCTCACACTGTCATCATCAGCACCGCTTCCCCCAGCTAACCCTCCTGTCTCTGTCTCCACCTTTGACCTCCACCACTCACCCCTCACCTCTTCACCCCAGTACGTCTCCAACACCAACTCCACTTCCTGCCTCATGTTTCTCACTCTCTCCTTTTTTCCTTTTCCTTTTCTCGACCTTTTCTCCTCACACGCTTTTGTCCATAAGGTGTTGACGACACGCGTTACCTTCCCTCACATCACCTGACATCCAACTAGGTGTTAGTCATCAGGACGGCGTGGGCCCCCACTTCATTAAAACACATTACTCATCCAACAACAACAACCACTGACACTTTAGATTTACTGCCTTCCTTCCAAACGGAGGAATAATCCCAGATTATGGGATCAGGATGTCAATGAAGATGTCAAATGATTCGCTACAGGTTTTATTTATTTGATTTCTTTATTTACCGTAGGAGTCATTAAGACGTAATGGTGAATTTAACATGCTCATTAACGTTTCACGAATAAACTAAAAATAAAACCGGGAGGAAACTATAGGAATTATGTCTTCACAATTTTAGGTTTAGGCATGTAAGTCAAATGTCATGGTGCTAGCGTAATCATTGGCTTTGCCGTAGACTCCACAATACCAATTTCCCATCTGTGTCACTGACTTCAAATCTGTCTCCAAAACCCTTCACATAACCATAGCTTATTCGACAACACACTGGATGGTTAAGCATTTATGATTAGTTTATAGATGGTTAACCTTTAGTTTAAACTTATCATAACTGCTTCAAAAAGCATCAATTAAAAAAAATTGTTAAGCGTCTATAAACAAATTAGAATTGCTTTAAAAATGTCAGAAAAGATTATCCCTCAATGAGCAGTGTTAACAGAAGCACTTGTTGCTGTCCCTTCGGCCCTGACCTAGTCCCACTCTGGGGAGAGCAGGTGACTCCGCACTCCGGGTGAAGTCTGACAGACACACACGCTCCCAAGGTGTCAGAGACAAGTCACACCCATTCACACCAGCAGACGGAGGTGGCACCTATCGCATATGTCACCGAGAAAGTGCCAAGTACTGCCTAGGAATAGCTGTGAAGCCCTGTCTCAGAGGCATTGTTCCGTGCATCACCCTGGATGGTAACCCTGTCCCATGCATAATATCACGGTCGGAAACATGTCACGGAAACATGTGTCAAAACAGTATTCTAGGATATCTTTCTAAAAGCTACAAAGGTTGTGTTCGGAAAAAAGAGCAGAAGAGATGTGTCAGGGCTCAGGTTCACAGTCAGCTTTGTGGGACGATGATGATGATGAGGTTAACGATTTTGACATGGCAGTTGCAATTCTCCGATATTGATTTCCTAAAAAGAATTCCATCTCTAGTTATCTTCACACAGACATACTAGATATTTATGGTCCTGATTGCCTGCAGGGATCTCTGTAGATGTTCAGTTGAAGGGAGACAGCACCTTACAACAATGCCCATTTCAATGTTACTGTACCGCTCTCTTCACTTCTCAAACATCCCCTGAACCATACCAAACCAGCCCAAGCTAAGTATAGCCTTTTGTTTCATTCCACCATTTTGTATGACATTGGTTCATTTCTACTGTCTCTGTTTCACTCTCCCACGCTGACGAGTCATGGTTATTATATTAATGCATGTACTATACATATTAGAGATACGTGTAGTGTCATTTACATTGTTGTTGTTGTTGTTGTTAGCTAAATAACTTAAATGAATGAATGTACAAGAACAAAGAAATAGATACTGTATTACCCATACAATGTTTATACACTGTTTCTCATTCATGTTATGAACATTCTTCTCTTTTCATCTCTTGTTCTTCTCATTCATCTCTTTTCACATTGCATCTCATTACCTTTGAAATGGTAGCATTTCTAGTATATCTATTTCTATATCTATTATTTCTAGTGTAAGCTACAGTAAGTGATGTTGTTAAATCTCTCTGTGATAGAAAAGGCAGGAGTCAGTAAAAGCTGCCAAAAAGGCCAAGGCACCACCTTGTCTCCAGCATGTGTGTGTGTTTGTCTTGTTTTTTCAGACTGTAATTGTAATCCCATTGGCTCAGACAGTGTTCGCTGTAATGGCACAGGATTTTGTAATTGTAAGGAGGGAACAACAGGGGCTAAGTGCCATGATTGTCTGCCCGGATATTTGTGGGACAATGGCTGCAAATGTAAGTAGAACCACACCCTCCCGTGCAGCTTCGGACCCCCACACTACTCTACCTCTCTCTATCTCTACCTCATTCTATCTCTTTCTATCTCTACCTCTCTATATGTCTACCTCTTTCTATCTCTACCTCTTTCTATCTCTACCTCTTTCTATCTCTACCTCTTTCTATCTCTACCTCTCTATATCTCTACCTCTCTATATCTCTACCTCTCTCTATCTCTACCTCTTTCTATCTCTACCTCTCTCTATCTCTACCTCTTTCTATCTCTACCTCTCTCTATCTCTACCTCTATATCTCTACCTCTCTCTATCTCTACCTCTTTCTATCTCTACCTCTTTCTATCTCTACCTCTTTCTATCTCTACCTCTCTCTATCTCTACCTCTTTCTATCTCTTTCTATCTCTACCTCTTTCTATCTCTACCTCTTTCTATCTCTTTCTATCTCTACCCCTTTCTATCTCTGCCTCTTTTTATCTCTACCTCTTTTTATCTCTACCTCTTTTTATCTCTATTTCTTTCTATCTCTACCTCTTTCTACCTCTTTCTATCTCTATCTCGTTCTATCTCTACCTCTTTCTATCTCTTTCTATCTCTACCCCTTTCTATCTCTGCCTCTTTTTATCTCTACCTCTTTTTATCTCTACCTCTTTTTATCTCTATTTCTTTCTATCTCTACCTCTTTCTACCTCTTTCTATCTCTATCTTGTTCTATCTCTACCTCTTTCTCTCTCGTATTCCCTGTTTCTCTTGCCACAGCTTGGTCATGCGCTGCTTTGAATGCCGCCTCCACTGCAAGGAGTATGGATCTAACTGTGTCTTGAACTAACCTGAATTATTACTCCTAGAGTACCACCTGCACTAACTCTTAGTCAATGGGCTTTTTCTATACAAAGTTCTTTACTCTTTTTTGTTAGCTATCATGCCTTTTTTCGGTTTTGTTTTGTAGATGCCGCTCTGTGGGCAAACATTTTGCATGCGGACGCTTAATATTCAGTTATTCAGCGGCGTCATGGAGCCCGAACACAACAGCTGAGCAAATATTGACTGCTTGCCTTGCAGCATGTCAGGGGCGGCTGGGCGATCTGTTTGAGCAGCCCTCACCGCTCTCTGGTTTACCTCAACGTCCAGATAATGGTCGCCTATTGATGCCAACGTTTAGCGATTCCCCTCTGTTCAAAACGCCACAAGCATGTTCCTCAATGTTTTCTGTTAAGCGGGAAAACAAAAAAAACATCCGTAGTGTATCAGGTCAATGCAAGAAAGATCTTCAATCAGGAAGACTCAACAATTCACCCAAACATTTTTCTAAGAATATACACCTTTAAGATCAGTGCATTTACAAACTAGACATGGATGCTCATTAAAATGCGCTGTTATGAGGTAAATATATGCAGCTTTGGTGAGTGTGAAAGGCAGGGTGCCATAGCTGGACAAACATGCATGACGGAAGGATAAGAGTGTGGTTTGACACACAATGGAGGATAGAGGATGAGTTGACACACAATGGAGGTTAGAGGGTGAGTTGACACACAATGGAGGTTAGAGGGTGAGTTGACACACAATGGAGGATAGAAGGTGAGTTGACACACAATGGAGGATAGAAGGTGAGTTGACACACAATGGAGGATAGAAGGTGAGTTGACACACAATGGAGGTTAGAGGGTGAGTTGACACACAATGGAAGATAGAGGGAGAGTTGACACACAATGGAGGATAGAGGGTGAGTTGACACACAATGGAGGATAGAGGGTGAGTTGACACACAATGGAGGATAGAGGGTGAGTTGACACACAATGGAGGATAGAGGGTGAGTTGACACACAATGGAGGTTAGAGGGAGAGTTGACACACAATGGAAGATAGAGGGGGTGTTGACACACAATGGAGGATAGAGGGTGAGTTGACACACAATGGAGGTTAGAGGGTGAGTTGACACACAATGGAGGATAGAGGGTGTGTTGACACACAATGGAGGATAGAGGGTGAGTTGACACACAATGGAAGATAGAGTGAGAGTTGACACACAATGGAGGTTAGAGGGTGAGTTGACACACAATGGAGGATAGAGGGTGAGTTGACACACAATGGAGGTTAGAGGGTGAGTTGACACACAATGGAGGATAGAGGGTGTGTTGACACACAATGGAAGATAGAGGGTGTGTTGACACACAATGGAAGATAGAGGGGGTGTTGACACACAATGGAGGATAGAGGGTGAGTTGACACACAATGGAAGATAGAGGGTGAGTTGACACACAATGGAGGATAGAGGGTGAGTTGACACACAATGGAGGATAGAGGGTGAGTTGACACACAATGGAGGATAGAGGGTGTGTTGACACACAATGGAGGATAGAGGGTGTGTTGACACACAATGGAGGATAGTGTGGGTTGACACACAATATTACTGAGATATCTTTTTTAATAAGATAGCTTTGTCTACTGTGTTAAACAAAAGTGAGCCTATCGACGGTTGATACACACCACCTGTTCATATGCATTAAACGCTTGATAATTCTATGCATCAGGGAATATGTTTCCTAAGAAACGTTCTTTCTTTGACACAAGGAGCAATCATGCATACTGTAGCAACTAACTGTTATCATACAGTAGGTAACGATTGAAGTTCTAGAGAATAATAGGAATAATAGAGACGTACAGGAATAATAGAGAATCCATGATTTGATCATCTTTTTTTTCTTCTTTTTTTCTTTTTTCTAGACCTAGGTGCTTCTCTCAACTGTACTTGAATGGAACAGAACCCAATCTGTATGCAGATTGAAGCATGCAATTAAAAACTCAAATCGCTTGTCAAATAGACCACACTCTCAGAGAGGCACATCTAGTTCATTGGTTCCCCTCTCTAAATATTAACGCTCATATCGAAAGTAAATGCAATAAATCTCACAATTTATTTCCTCTGCCAGGTCTGTTTACATGTGTGGAAATGGTAAACATGAGAGAGATTGGGGAAATAGGGAGTGTAGATGGGAATAACCTACCTGGTCCCAATGAAGTTCTAAACTTTCTCCAACATGAAAGAGAACCTAGATATTGATATAGACTTTACTTCGGAAAAGTAAAGGCTCTTTTAATTATTTCAAGTTGAAAACACTTTATTTAGAATAGACAGAGGCTCCTGAATACAGTAAAAACAACTGTATCCTCCTCTCACTCAATTCCAACCCTTCATCCTAGACTGTGCAAGCGGGCGACAGGGAAGGAATCAGAAATAGAGAGCAATATTATGTGTGTTCTGTAGCCCTCGTCTCCTTTGGGAGGAACGTGGGAAGTTTAAGAAGTATTCCCCAGTCATCAATCAATCATGATCATCTCCATGGCTGAGAGAGAGGGAGAGAGGGAGAGATGGGTGGGGACAGAAGAGACAAGACAAACCAAAAACAGTAACACTCTGAATGAAGCCTTTAAACCTGGCCTCTCATGAATGTGTCTTCAACATAAAGTGCAGTGAAGAGAGTGATGACTGAGGATCAATCCATCCACTTCTGGTCTGAGTAATGTGCCTTTAGAACTCCTTCCAGTTTTACCATCCCTTTCATTAATGAATGACTCCATCCCCCTACTACCAACAATGTTGGTAACAGTCGCTATCGATCTCTCACTGTGCTGAGTATCGGAAGGACGGATGCATTATCTGTTTAGAAAATGACAGTATTTAGGGTTGTGTCTCATCAGAATGCATTGCCTGTAGATCGAGAATTAATATGCACACGCATCGCTCCTGTCAGGGCAAAACCAATAAGGCCCTCGTGCAAAAATAATCCTATTTTTGCAAAGGGCAGTTGGAGATAAAAATGTATGGAAAAAAGGAAAGGTTGATGTCTAATTAATAGAGTCTTGTCCATTTCATGATTATACCAGGCCCCTAGGGGGGAAACATGCCTTTTAATTAATTCACTTGATTGCTCTCAAACAGATCTTGGGTTGGTCACAGCCTCCGTCACCAAGTTTGAGTGTCTGTTTCCTATAGAGCATAAGGCTGCACACCCCAAGGAGACAAAGCCATGCAGAGGACAAAACCAGATTCCTTATTTGTGAATATGTGACAGCAGCTAACAATGTAAAGTAGTGTTCTAGTTAACTAGGTAGTAGTGGGGATTACTCACCAAATCCATTGCGTTGCAATATCGTGGCTTGACTAGTGAGTTTGTCATTGATTTTCAACAATATTTACATTTTTCAGAATAAAAGTCAGAAGATTTGGATTGGTTGACGACTTGTTCCCGCTTTCACCAGCTGTGCTTTCCTGGTCAGGTGTTAAACTGTCTGTATGTCTCTTATTGTTACATAAGCTGACAGCCTTGGTTGGACAGTAGTAGTGTTTTATTAATAGTCACAAAACAACAGGTGGTTTAGTCCGGTTCTGTGTGGGAGGTGTTGTCGTTATGTTGCTTGCTGACTCTAGTGTAGGTTATGTCACAGGGGAAATATTGATTAGCATTTTGAAGCCGGGATCAGTGGTGAACATATTCGGTACATGATTATGGAAACCCACAGGAAATCAGTTGAGTCTGGAACGTGTAGTCCTTGGAGGGAATCTACCCATCAAAACAATTTCCATTATCAAAAATATCCTTTAAAGGGGCAATCTAGGATTCCTAACCCTAACAATAAGAAAATAAATAGAATAGTGTTAACCATGTTTTGAAGCTATACAGTGTTACGACGTAGAGGGTAGAACAAGCTTATATGTTGGATTCTGATTGAACTAACCTCATGAGGCATTTAGAAGTGATGTCTTTTTTCAAGAATCAATGGCTATTTATCATTTATTCAAAAGTCCAAAAACGGATGTACAGTACCAACCCCAGATTGCCCCTTTAAGGACCTCCATGGTAGATTGTGATGAACAGAAGTTATCACCTTATGCTCGAATAGAAAAAAGAGAGGTGTTACTGTCGTGATATTTGCGTATCAATCATCACATTGTTTTCCCCTCTCATTAAAGACTGAATTGAGCGCCCGCTATATTTTGTGCCGCGTCTAGCTCGCCCCGCGCTTGTATATCAGTGTTTATTTGTCTCCGTCGGTTTATTAGTTGATGCTGGGGTTTGTTTGCCTGAAGCTTGCCTGACAGCTTGCCTCCAATGGGAATAGCCTGGCCTCGCTGTCCCTGGCTCTAAATATACCAATTTCCATCTAACTCTGAACTCATCTAAAGTCAGTGTTTTGGAAAAGCCCACGGGCTGCTGGGTAACTTTGTGTCTAGCAGTGATTTATCAGATTGTACTGTGCAGCACACGGTATATAATATACACACTATCTATGGGGTTCTTCAGAACTGCAGAATGAAGCATAGCAAATTGGACTTTTCCATTTTGGTAATTAATGTAATAGGAATGAGATTTAAAAGAAAGCAATGTTTCAGAATGGAGAGGAAAATTGGAGAGAGACAATGTGCATATCAAGTGCATATGCGAAATATATTAATTGATATCTAGAAATTGATTCTTAGCTCCAGGGATTTGAATGGATAATATCTGTACTGGTGAGCGTGTATAATCTGTTAGAAGAGGATTTATTGATGCCTGTGTTTTAGTTTAGTGTTTTTTTAGTAGAAAGTATTAACAGTAAAAATGTTAACTAACAAAAATAACAATGAATATGACTGACATGTATCCATGTTGATCTCATTACTGAACTGATAATGTATACATTAAGTACAGTAGCACATGTATGTTCTATTGATGATTAATATGCATATTGAAATATATTACCTTCACTTATTTATGATGTGTGTGGGTGTGTCTGTGTGTGTGTGTGTGTGTGTGTGTGTGTGCGTGTGTGTGTGTGTGTGTGTGTGTAACTGATTCTCACATCTCCCTCCCTCCCTCTCTCGCCCCATCACAGCCCGAGTGTGTGACAATGAGCTACTGCGCTGTCAGAACGGGGGCGTGTGTCACAACAACCTACGCTGCCAGTGTCTCCCGACCTACACAGGTCTGCTATGTGAGAAACCCCGCTGTGAGACGGAGCTGGGGGGCTGCGGCGGGCCTGACTCAGGCCAGGCCGCCCTCTCGCCTCCGACGCTGCCCGTCCTCCTGCTGTTCCTCCTGGGCTCCACGCAGCTGAGAGAGGCCTGGCTGGGCCGGGCTGGCTGGCTCTAAGAGTCACCGGCCTTCACTGAACTGGTGGAGCGTACCCAATACCTACTACTACAACACCGAGAACAACCAATGAGCTTACTCTACTGTACGAGCTGTCCACCAGACACAAGGACACACGCTGTCAATAAGGGAATGTGCCAGAATGAAAGCAAAACTTTAATTTGAGTAAAATAAAATAAAAAGAATAATGAATATATTGAAATGAGATATTTACATAGATTAAAATCAATGAAGAAAAATACCAGATATTTAAAAGAGTTTAACTGAGCATTCGCTTCATTAAAGTCAACAAGTAAAAAAACGACCAAGAGACCAGTGAACTTAAAAAGCCATACCAGATACTTTTTTTCCCCCTGTAAAGGAGGAAACTGGAGATGACAGACTCATTCACTTCCACTCGATTGCCATGGCAACGGCAGCCTGCGACCAATCGGCGGCGAGCTCTAGCAAAAGCCAGCAGCGGCTGCTCCTCCCCCCCTGAGGTGCTTCTGATGTTTAACGTCGGCTGGACTGCTTCTGGGCTGAACTAACGCAGCAGAGCATCGTAGAACTGTCCCAGTAGAACTGTCCCGGCTGAGTGGAAGACGGGCGTTTGAAAAGTAACAAGTGAATACAATGAAAAAAATGTCGATTTAAAAAAGGAAATGTAAGCATTCTTTGCTGTCAGTGCATTGTGGATATAAGGAACTCCATCCGGAAGGACACATTGACCTTTGTCAAAAATCTTGCCCATGTCTCTCTCTCTCTCTCTCTCTCACACTCTCTCTCTCTCTCTAAACCTCCCCTCGTCTCTCCCTCTCAATCTCTTTGCCTCCCCTGATCTCTCTTGCCCTCCCTCCCCTGCCCCCCTATCCTACAGCCCCCCCTACCCCCACCCCAAACACTGACCTGTGCTTTTGTGAACGTTATTCTGTAACCCTTGTTGGTTGAAAGATTTTTTTTGTCTGATGTTAGTGATGCACATGTGTAATTGCCCCTCCTGCCCTCCAAAAGAGAGTCCAACTACCTGTATACTTCTCTAAACCTTAGAGTCACTGCATTACCTGAGATCATGGTCAGAGGCTAGTGTTCACTGGAGCAGATGAAGTATTTAGAAAATCATCAGTGTATTTACGAGTTATTTTCTTGACAGAGCAAAAAAGACATGTAGTACTTTTTTTTGTATCATTGCCGAAACCGTGTTGAAAGGCAACCTTGTTACTGTATTTAATCCAAATGAAAACTAAATGCAGAAGTTTTTTTTTTTTTTTTTATGTTTTCTTTCTTTTCCTTTCTTTCACCTGTTTCTTTTTCTCTTTTGTTTGTGCAGTTGAGTTTCCTCGGTATTGGCAACGTGCTGGCATCAAAGAATATCAGTTTACATATACAGTATACTAAAGTGTAATAAGATCCCACCAATGGACATTCTAAATGTTTTCTTGTTGCTTTAACACTGGAAAATTTAAGTGAATAAAAGTTTAAAAAATAAGAGGGTTGATCATTTTCCTGTTCCTATGTTACCAATGTGAATCTTCTGTGAATAAGTGAATGCTACAGTGAAATGGTAAATACGTCTGAATAAAACAAAAAAACACTAAAAATGTTGTATACATTTGAAGACAGAAATAATGTACTTTCAGTTTTTTTTATGCATTAGATGAATTGATTCACAGATACTTGTACCTTGGAAATAGGCCACAATGACTAAATGATGGTAGACAATGCATTAAGCTTGGTAGATATTTGTGTGCTATTTATCTTGAATTCAATCCGGTAAAGATTTGTTTCAGTGGAAGGCATTGTGGGAGGGGGCAAATTAAATATTAACGACTATCGACGCCTCCCTGAGAGCCTGTGTTCAAAGTTTATATAGTGGGTCTTGTCAGATGCTAGACAGTTCATCCATAACCTGAAAAATTCAAACCTCAGCTCCTGCTGGACTGAGTGTCTTTCTAAAAGTTTGGGTTATTTGAAGGATGAACTTTAGCATTGTGCATTGTTGATTTGTAGGCTTGGTGAATTGCTGAATTTAGTGTTTTCCATCTTGTGTGTCTACAGCACTTATTTTCTAAAAACAGGTTGTTGTTTGTTATGCCTTTATGCCACCCTCATAAGTAACTGTTTCCAATGTCAAGACCTTAGTGATCCACCACCACAGAAGTGTTGGCATGATGAAGCTCCACTGGGAAGAACTGGAATTGAATAGTACATGATGAAAGAAGAAAAGAAAACGATGAACTATGCACATATCGTTTGTTTATTGGGGGCAATAATTATTCATCAACAGTCTTAATAGTACTGCTTGTTAAGCCATGACAGCCCCTGTCTACTCATGAACATCTCCAATAACCCAGAGAACTGTACCTTCATCAGAATTGGTGAGCAATTTTTCGCTAAAACAAAAAGCCAGTTGAATATAAAGTATTACACATTCACAGGTATTGAAGTTGCCAAAGTCCTTTTTAACTAGCATGTTTATTGGGAGAAACTATAATAATACGCTTTATGTATATAGCACCATTCATAAGAATGCAGCTCAAATGCTGTACAATACAACACAAAAGCAAGCCATCAGCAGAGGACCTGAGTGCTCTTGAGGGCGTATAGGCTGTCAGCCAGTCAGTAAGGTAGGCAGCCCTAAACACGAGTAGAATAACTTTGATGTCAGTTCTAAACATACGTCAAATACAGCAAGCTTTCAGTGATATGCTCAGATTATGTTTCAAGTTTCAGTGTAACAGAGTAAAAGTATTAGGCATTGCATTGCAGCACAAGACATAGGGCATAATAGTTCAAGCACAATTCAAGATAAAAAAAAGTGACAGTAGTACAGGACATACGTGATGAAAGATAACAGGCATAATACAAGATAGAGGTGACAAAGTACAGGTAAGACAGAATACTCTAGTGGTGCCACTAGTGATAATAGAGAGTTCAGTAGTAAAGTGGCTTGAGCTAAAGGTTACTGTAGTCTGTATACATGCAGTGAGCTAGGGGGAGATAGTCAATTGTCTACAGTGGCCTTTTTCATAAGCCTGATAGCCTCTGAGTTTCGGCCCTGAGGCTCCGGAAGAGGCCTCCCCTTTTCGACGGCATCGAACAGGCTGTGGTTGGGGTCTAACAGGCTGTGGTTGGGGTGGCTGGGGTCTAACAGGCTGTGGTTGGGGGGGCTGGGGTCTAACAGACTGTGGTTGGGGTGGCTGGGATCTAACAGGCTGTGGTTGGGGTGGCTGGGGTCTAACAGGCTGTGGTTGGGGTGGCTGGGATCTTTGATGATCCTCTGGGCTTTGCTGACACACCGTTTGTCGTATATATCCTGGATGGAGGGAAGCTTACATCCATTGATGCGCTCGGCTGTCCGCACCACCCTCTGTAGCACATTGCGGTTGAGGACAGTGCAGTTGCCATGCCAGGCAGTGATGCACCCAGTCAGTATACTCTCGGTTGGGCTTCTGTGGAAGTTCCGCATGTGCTTAGTTTTTGTCATTAGCCGAGCAACAGCATTTTGAATGAGTTGTAGCCTCTCTATAGAGTAGACTTCCATAGAAGTCAGGAAAAGAGTGCATTGCAGTAGTCAAGTCCACTTGAAATAAAAGCATGAATCCATTTTTCAGCCTCCCTCTGAGTTAAAAACGGCCACACCTTGGCCATGTTTCCCAGATGAAAAAAAAGCTGTCTTGGTCATCTTGCTAATGTGGGAATTAAAACTCATATCAGACTCGAAGATAACACCAAGACATACATTCAAGGGAGTTAATGACTTAACTGAGTAAATGACTTAACTGACTTAATCGAGGGAGTTAGTTCCCCCAAGGCTGTTTAAAAGCATATAGCCCATTTGTTTTGGGGGCCAAGTAATAGGATTTCAGTTTTGTGCTCATTTAGCGTTAAACAGTTATTGTTCATCCATTTATTGACAGCTGATAGACAGTTAGTGAGGGAGTAGCATTCATATAATTTGGTTCAACAGAGATGTACTGTACTGTATAAATGGGTATCATCTGCATACCTATGGGAGTTTACAGTGTGTGCTCTGATAAAGTAAGCAGTAAAGTATGAAAAAAAGGCATTGCTGCAGTTTGGCAGAGTTCCAAAGAGCTTAGTGGTTTACATTTTAATGTGTGTGGAGCTTCCTATACTAGAGCAGGACCCCTTGGACGCGAGACAAACAGAACAGGGACCCCCATATGTATATATATTAATGTGTCACATTTTAAGGCCTATAATAACTTTTATATTTACTTAATTCACCTTTTATTCCACCTTATTATGTATATGCTGGGTTATTAGCCTATATGTGTTTATGATTGATACAAATATATAATTTCCCGTTATTGATTAACGTTAATTTCACAACAAAGACCGAACTGCACCATTTTAACCAACACCTAGCTTGCTAGACAGGTGTTGTTGTTTTTTTAGCTAACGTTATGTTAGACTCTGCATCATGGGAATCATTTATTTTGTAAATAGTTTTTGTCAAAAGTAGTGTATTATTGCCTATTAATGCTTGTACTTTACTCAATATCATTTTTGTTATATTTTTTAATTCTCACAAATTATTTTGGTGAACAATTGTCAATTTGGTGAATAATTGTCAATTATTATGACAAAAATTGCCGGACCCCCTGCAGTACCTCTGCGGACCCCCTAGGGGTCACGCACCCCTGGTTGAAGACCACTGTACTAGAGCCATCACTACATATTCACATTCCCTGAAGAAGGTTGAAAACCAATACTGTCCCTCAGTCCCTCTCACCCTCTCATAGGTGACATAGGTAAGAGAGGTTACATACTGTACTATTAAGTGTCCTACTTTTGATGAAAGGAGAATCTGATCAGCTATTACCTCAGCGAGAGTACTTGTGTACTTGGTCTCTCTATTCAAATAAGAAAACTTGATTTTAAACAGACATATTATGACATGTGCAGACATATTCTACAACAATGACTACAGTTATAATCATAAAGCCTCTCTAGGAAGGCCTCACTCTCTCATAGAAGTCACACCCCAGGGAAGTGGTGATCAACTCTGTCAAAGTCAGTGTTCGTCAAGGTCCCCTACAGTGGCACTAATTTTAACCATACGTTCTGTCCAGGTGTCAGCATCGCATGCTGTGCGGAGAATTAAAATAGACCATCGTTGTTTAGGGAGAAGACTTCATCCTAGATACCTCACCTTCAACAGCTGCTTGCTGACCTAAACACAGATCATCAGAATAGCAAACTCTGCTAGCAAACAATGCTAATGGCCAGGGACACTACCACTGATCCACTTTCAAACTTTGTGATTACCATTCATCTAGAGTAACATTCATAATAATAATAATAATAATAATAATAATAATAATAATAATAATAATAATAATAAAAAAGAATAAGTAGTTTGTTGAATAGCTTGTCTAACCCTATCAATCAGCCATTTGATGTTTTCATGGCGAGCACTTCTCTTTCAGCGACAAGGAAAAGGGAGGATATTATGCTCAATATTTCTAAATGTTTTATTAAATACCTGACAGACAAGTGACTCAGGAGAGGTCCATTACAAAGCCACGGGTTGTGGAAGCGAACCCAGCTGAGACTAACTGTAGTCTGGGCTGTGTGTATTGACCTTGGCCCAGCACTGCCTCCCTGCTCCTTTGTATGATGCTATCGATCTGGGTTTGTTTTTGAACTGTCAGACTTCTCTTTTCAAAAGCCCACAGCTGCATGTTTAGAACCCAGCATTGGTCCACTAATGGAACTCCTGGGGTGAGTGTCAATGAACCTATAATCCTGATTAGATTCGGGGGAAAAAACTTGTTTGGGTTTAAAATGACTTTGTTACAGTACATTATAACAAACACTTCACCTGACTTATTATAACCATCGTTCTACTGGGGAAATTTAAGCAATATCACATGAGAGGGAGTGTGGTATACTGAATATCAGCACGGCTGTGATGTGGTCGTAGGTACGAGGCCGCATGCCGTTAATGTTTTTAATGTATTATTTATACTAATAAAACAGTATACATGATTCTCTGTATACTCGTTCCACAATGAGGTTGATAGCAAGAGCAGTGGAACTCTGTAAGTGTATTATGGGGTTGTTGTTAAACCAACATAAATAGATATTCTTGAACAAGCTACTTGCAAGTGAAAAAGTTTCCTCACCTGACCCACATCTTTCCTTTTAGGGTGCATCAGCATTAACGGGGTAATCTCAACGCTTGGGTGACTAATGAACAGTTTCAAGGCTTCATTTTTCACAGATACAGACTTCTTCGGAGACTAGCACACCTGAGAATATCCGTGGTGAAGTTACCAGGGCGATATGTCTTGCTCTGTGATAAAGTGTTACGTAGCAGAGCAGTGGCGGCTGGTGCCGTTCAAGATTAGGAAGGACTATCTTTTTTTTTTAGGAGCATGGCCTTATTTCTATGACAGAATGTTGGATGTGCATGTCATTCATACAGTATTCCGTTCATCCAGTTTAATGTCATGTTTAGGTTATTTACATACCCACATACTCAAATGTGTCCATCATACACCTATCATGAGGTTGCTACATCCTAGCCTACCATTTTTATGTTATAATGCAGGTGCACAGAAGGAGAGTTACATTTGAGTAATCAAGGTGACAGTGACAGGTAATCAAGTATTTGGTGACATGAATACATGTAGTAGTAAATGTATTCAAAAAGAAGAATTGTTTTGAAATATTTCACAATTGTTTTATTTGTCTGAAGTCAGTGAGTCAGGCTATAATTGGGTACATTTACACTGATGATATGTGAACATTCCATTTAAGTGTTCATTAATGTACTGTGTCCCCCTTAAATGTATCATTTATTTATTTTAATTAAATAAATAAAATAATAAAATAATAAAATCGAGTAGGACCGTCTTCCCCTTCCTACTCTAAAGAGCCTCTACTAGTGTAGAGCATTTTGTCAGCATTTTTAACCATGTTGAATTATGTAGGTGTTGTAAACCATTTAAATTAAATAAATAAATACATTTCTTGGGGGAGATTATCTGGTTATTTTCTGTGATCTTTGGGAGCACAAGGTACAGTACGTTTTCAGTTGGACGGTCTAGGGCAATTGGTACAGTACAGTGGTCACAGTAAGGACAGTCACACTAGCGTACCACTCAGAACACATGATCAATCCATCCATATTGTGACGTTAGAATTATAAGGTTCTATCTCAATTTTTGTCAAGATGTACATAATCTGATCCATTAGGTGTTTATTAATGCCTGTGGGGTGTTATTTGTAAAATGTTGAGATTTTTGAGTTAGTAATTCATAAAATACAAAGGTTCCATCTCACAAAACTTAATGGAATTTGAAAACTTTGACGCTCAATATCTCTGAACTACCCTAAATGGAGATAGAACCTTATAATTCTAAGCTCACGATATGGTACCTTCAGTAAGTATTCAGCCCCCTGGACTTTTTCCACATTTTTGTTTGTATTACAACCTGACTTTAAAATAGATGTAATAGATTTGTTTGTCACGGATCTACAGAAAACCCTGTGTGGATCAGGGTGTCATTATAAACTGAGCAAATGGAAAGGAACAAAACTGCTTAGGAACGCTTTCCTGAGGCCTGGGGAGAGGCTCAGTCGATGGTGCAACATCATCTCAGTCACTCTACAAAATTGGTCTATAACCAAGTGGCCAAAAAGAACCCCTAATGGAAATAAATCTATCTCACATCCATAATTGTGTTAGCAAAAAATAAATTCAAGTGATACAGCAAAGAAATTTGTTGAAAATTGGTTTATTTGCTTTTGCTACACAGCATTAAGGTTATCGCAAATCCAACCGATTCAATGCCGTTTCCACACCATCCCTTGTGTGGAGAATAGTGGTAGATGCATCTTGTTATGGGTCTGTTTGTCACCAGCAGGGACTGGAGAGTTTGTCAGGATCAAGAGAAAATTGTGAAATGTGTTGGTAGTGACAGCCTAATCCACACAGTGTGTAATTAATTCCTAGGCAAAACATATTAACATGAACTATTATCCTTGCACTCAAATGGACTCAATTCAACTTATTGAGTGACTTCAAGCCATTTTTTAATTGTAGGTAATTGTAAGAGTGTCATAACAAAGGGAGTGAATGCTTTTAACTTTTTATTAATTAATAACCATTTCTAAAAAAATAATTTGCCCTTATTATAGGATTGTATGTGTATATCAGTGACAAAAAAACATACATCAAATACATTTTAGTCAGGATGTAACACAACAAAATGTGGAAAAAGTCCAGTTGGGTGAATACTGAACACCTTTTGATATTGGAACATAGCCTACATGATTGGAATGAACAAATCTATGTATTAATAATGTGTCACAAACACTACACAAAGTGGATGAATTAATCTCCATGTTGACCTTGCTTTATTCA
This sequence comes from Nansenia antarctica, assembly GCF_963989245.1. Taxonomy (NCBI): domain Eukaryota; kingdom Metazoa; phylum Chordata; class Actinopteri; order Argentiniformes; family Microstomatidae; genus Nansenia; species Nansenia antarctica. Next base: position 8,577,203 of record NC_137683.1, on the reverse strand, counting down.
CAGCACAGCACAATAGTGGAATTGGTAGTAGCATTTCCAAACTGGTAAATCCTCCTGCCTGAAATTGACTAATGAATCTACCCCGGAGTACAAATGTAGAAATGGACATAGACTACATCAATATGTTGACATGAATTTGATGAATTTGAGTTATAGCTTGAGTTATACTGTAGCTATCACCCCCCCTCCCCCTCCCCCTCCCTCCATCCCCAGTATCACAATAGTTGAGATTCTACTGTGTTACCTCTCCTTCAGGGAGATCAGGATTGTCTGCTTCAGTATGTCGGGAGCCGTAGGGCTGTTTATGGTTACTGCCCCACGTCCACATAACAGAGGTGGACAGGAGGTTCCACACTTGGGTAGCCGACACCTGTAAAATAAAACATAAAATGTAATCTATGCTCAGGTAAGAGGCAGAGTCAAAATGCTAGAAGAAAGAAGAATTAAGTGTTTTTTGTTGTTGGTTTTTTGGGGTTAGAGTGATTTCCGGTGGAAAGCAGAGCCTCTGTTCCAGGTCCACCAGTAACGTCCAGTCCTGTGCCACTCCCAGCTGCCCGGGCCTCTGGATTTGAAGTACGAAGCCTTTTGTTGCTTTGCAGCTTCACAGACAAATCGTCTTGCAGCTGCCCCATGGGATGACAGAGGAGACAGGGCGTTGATGTAACTCACTTACCCCAAAACCAGGAGAAGCTGTATTGACAGACCACAGTCCCGTGAATAGTATGTTGATCGACAAAACTTTCTCTGTGGATAGTCCTTGATGGCGTAGTACACACACACACACACACACACACACACACACACACACACACACACACACACACTAACTTGTCCACATTCGTACACAATAAACAAAACCACAACGTCAGCCCCCCCCCCCCCCCCCCCCAAGTTTGCTAACAAACTGTAGGTATTTTGTGAATGTGAAACTGTTGGTTATGATATCGAGTGGGTTCTTCATCACTTAAAAAAAGGAAAACATTTTTTTTCTCAACAAGCCTTGTTGGCTCGATTGCGAGGTGTTAATCCCAGACATGGGGACCTTTTCATCAAACCGTGTCACATATATCAGAGGTCAATTAACTGAGGTGACTAAAGTAGAATAATTCATCTCTATTTTACTGTCAAGTCAATACAACAACACTAAAGCAATCAAGGGAGGAAAACACAGCTTTGCATCATCAAGTTTTGAGCACATAAAAGACAGATTTGCCCTAGGGTATTATTTTCACAATGTCGTAACCAAAAGTAACCCAAACTGATAGACATTTCACAGTGTACATGAGGTAAACTAGTTGTCCATGAGTCTGTCCCCCTTCCCATGTTCCCCCTGCTGTGTCTATACAGCACTATCAACCTGAGTACACAGCCGCCATGTTTCACTGGTGCTAGCAGCCTGTTTATCTGGTCAGGCAGTTGTGTGCTCAACCACAGCGTAAATAGCCTGATACATCAATAGACTGAGCAAACTTGGGACAGATACAATGTAAGCAGGTGACAGGCGAGGGTATTCCTGTCCGCTGGAAACCAAAAAGTATGTTTTGTCTTGACGTTTATTGTGTCAGGACAGAGTGCATGATCAGGACATTTTGTTCTCTTAAAATGATTGTTGGCAGCCATTGACTTCCTCCTGTTCTCCCATGGCATCCAAGTTCAACTGAGTTGTGATGAGTGAGTCTATTTTGGCAGTTTTAGAGTTCCTAAAAAGTTAGTCTTGTTTAGAGTGTAGTGTATTTTGGCTCACATACATGCACAGAAACCATATAACCTGTATAGAATGTATAAGCTGTATAGGTTGCCTTTTGTTCTAAGGTTCCTCCTGAACTTTGGGGGATAGGATAAGATTTACGACCCTTTGTTGAAGCCATGTGGGCATTCTAAAATGGCTCCTTGTGATCTGTGCCCTACCCGAGTTTAACAGTTAACACGTTCCCCTAAATATAAAAGACAATTGCGAAACCACCATTTATTCCGTAAAATGCACTATAACTAAAAAATAAACCAAATAAATGCATCAATACAGTATCCCTTTTCCTCTTACAGTATGAAAGGTTCAATCCAGCATTCATTTTATAATGACACACTAAATAGTAACTGAAGTAAATATGTATTGCAGGTTGGACAACTTTCATTTGAAAACAAAACTGAAAAACAGTATGATTTTCACTGTATGGAGCAGAAATCATTTGTACTAAAAGGTGAATGGTAGTACAGTGCCTGTTACATTATGATCGCTTACTATAAATAAGAATCAAAGACATCTGAAATATTCAGAGTCAAGCAGATAGTTACAACAACAAAAATGTGATTGCCGTAGAACACAAAAAGCACCACCAAAACATTCACTGTTTGTTAACATTCACTGTTTGTTAACATTCACTGTTTGTTAACATTCACTGTTGCGCAATTACAGTTACAATGTATGGAGCTGATTCACTATAGTGGGGGCTATAACTACAGTATATGCTGTAAGTAATGATTATGTTATTATGTTATTATGTTACACATACTCAATTGATGTGTGTGTTTCACCGTATGTAGAGAGTTTGGTTAACTGCAAAAAGGTGCTTAACATTTGCATTGGTGTAAAAGCAATGACTTACTGACAAGTAATGACAAGATGTCATACAGACATTGAAATAGGAGTGCTGATCACAATTGCCAGCCTTTGGAGGTAAACATTATCCAAACGGTAGTTCATACAAGCGCATGCACAGCATAAGGTACTATCAACCACCAGGGGAGACGTGTAGCTGTGCTCTTTGTAGTCACATATCAATAATGATAAAAGCTGTCATAGTTCCATGCAGCCAGGCGCGTTCATATCTGCCTGCACATCTGAGCTGATCTGAGGGGAAAGAAACAAGCATTCAAATGTATTATTCACTTACTGTGTCTTAGAAAACAAAGCTTTTGACACATATTGATATTGACATTTGAAGTTATACCATTTTAAAGCAAAAGAGTGGTGGAAACCCTTTGAATTCAGAATATGCATTATGTATGCGTTGTTCACCTTCAAGGGGGGGGGGGTTAAGTCCAGATAGCTTTGATGTTTCACAGGTACAGCGTGTAGTGGAAGATAGGAGTAATGGAGTGATGGACGGGTGGTGGGGGAATAATACCTCACGCTTCGTGCTAACTACAAATGAGGAGAGAGATGGTCATCAGCACCATCATTAGCCAACATGCCAGCATCTTTTCTCCATTCCGAGAACAAAAGAGCATTTCTGGCTCCAATATGCTCCACCCTCAATCACTGGCATCATTAAAGCCTTAATAAGGAGTAAATAAGGACAGTATCACCACCTAGTATTCTAGTCTCTCTAATGGGAATATCTCTGCAGACACACAGGCAACGAGGCAAGGGTGGCTCTTTTATTAGGGTAACATTGTGGCTGCCAGGTCCCTGGCTTGGAGACCGGTCCAAAGCCTCCAGGACTTGTTTTGGATGGTGCTGTGTTGGCCCATTGTTTCATGACCAATAAATAATGTGGATCAGAATGCTTCAAGTTGTAGCTCAGCAAACAGAATAGATAAACAAAACACTGAATAATTTTCTTTGTAACAAAAAACCTTTCCATTACGCATGTATATTCATCATTGAATAGTCCCGGAAATCTATATTTTTTTAACTAACTGTGAAAAGGTAAATACTGTATTTTCCTGGAACTTGAATTAACCACTTGAAACTCTCCCCATCCTGCATGAACAAATGCAGCCTCTCTAACCTAGATAACTGTAAGAGAACTTAATTAAGCAGCACTGCTGCACAAAAAACATGTT
>NC_137683.1:8565917-8568417 GCF_963989245.1 Nansenia antarctica | reverse complement strand
CATACACTCACACACACACACACACACACACACACACACACACACACACACACACACACACACACACACACACACAGAGCTCTACATGTGGAACATGCAACTCCCACCTATAAAACAGGCTGCCATTCAGCATTTGACTCTAATATGGATTGTAGAAAAGTTGTTTTTATTTTTTATAACATTGCCCTGCTTTCCATCCCAAAAAGAAGACAGGATAGTGATTTTGGATGGATAGGTATTCAGTTCAGTTACAGCTTTTTTACGATTGCTAAGTCGCAGTGTTCAAAACTGAAGTCACATTGTCAAAACTCTTCATACAGTCAGCATTACTAACATGCATCTTGGCCAAAGCCTTCATACATGTCTCAAAAGAAGCTTGTTCAACCATACACTGGCAACAATGTTCACTCAGAAAGCACACAGTCATTCATAACCTCTGACCTACAAAACACTAACAACAGGGAGCATTACATGGTTTGAATGATTTTCACAATAATTAATATTTCATTATAAGAATGGTTTGATTTATAGTAATCATATACAGAATAGTTGACTGTACAACTGTAAAGTATTAGGCAACAAGAATGAATCAGAAATGCTGCAATTTGCCTCTATCCTTTTTTCAGTATCTTTTCAGAAAGTAAGTTATGGTATTTACTTCAAAGTACACTTTACTTGTGTAAAATGAAAAGTGGAAAATAAAGTGGAAAATGAAAAGTTCAAACCCCCTAAAAAACAGAAATGTCTACAATTACAACAGCAATCACACAAACAATGTCTCACTCCTGAGGGTTCTGGTCCGTCTCTGGGACCTCATTTATAAAAAAAAGTACTTGAACGTCATCTTTGACTTTCACGTAAGCAAATTTTTCTAAACGGACGTATGAGCATTATTTATAAAACGAGCTGTGCTCGTTTAAAATTGCGTACCTTGTTTCCTTCTATAAATACCAAATATACTTTCAATTGAACGCAGGTGAATGTGGTTTGTATTAACGCCCTGTGATAGCGGCTCAATTATAGCGGCTGAATTAAGCCAAGTGCTATAATATAGGGTAGGCGTTCGTCTGGAAGCGGGAGAGGGCAGAGAAGGGTGGCTTCTCGGTAAGTTGCATTTGTAACGTTTGATCATGACAACTAACCAGGCAAATGCTTATACTCAAGTTGTAAAAGAAAATCAGGGGAGGTGGTGGATTTTATCATGAGGACAATTTAGCAATTCTTCAGCGTCAGTGACTTCGTAACTTGGTAAAAATGTCATTGCATGTGTGCGTGCCCCCTCGCCCACAGTATTTTACTCAATATGCGCAAAACTAAAAGTTTAAATAGCAGTAATACCACGTTCATTGATAAAATGACATAAGGTATGGAAAGGGGGGATGGCAGTGTTAGAAGAGGGATGATTTTGACCGTTTTTATTTCAGGGGGGGATGCCATCTCCCCTCAACTTGAGTGCTGCTTATACTGTAATAATATAATGGTCTTATTCTTATCAGGTGAAAAGAATAATCCTTATATAATAATATAATTTAGCGCGTGGCCGGGCAAGGTCCGTTGTGGAGCGCACTAGGAATGTTGAAGGGGAGATTGACAGCTCCGGAGGGATATAAAGAAAGACTGAAATACAATCATAAACATCAGTTCCCCTTAAATCTTGAATTAAACTCATTTCAACTCGGCTGATAACAACATCGTACATTTTATTACGAGCCACATTCACTTCGCATGAATTACAGTAGGCAGTGCGGCTCACATGCCTGTAATAACTCCGCATAACCAGTAGGTAATGTGCGTACGCAAGGTCAATACCCGACGTAGAGCTACGATCGTTTCCACTGTCAAATCGACTCACGTTGAAATTGTATAAATCACTACGTTGACGTGGTTTTCTACGTACGACACAGGTAAGACCAAATTTGATCACAGTTTGGTCCACATGGACTTCAACTGTTTCGCTGACTGTATGAAGAGTTTTGACAATGCGACTTCAGTTTTGAACACTGCGACCTAGCAATCGGGAAAAAAAGTAGAATGCTTCATTCGCATGCATTCTCTATCCCAGGATAGGGAGAAGCCTGGAGACTGTACTATCAAAATGTCTATCAAAATAATGATGCTCCAGTATATACTGTAGAAGCTGTGAGTATGGCACATCTGATGTTGATAGACAAAAAGATTATAGCTTAACATTCAGGGTGAGTATGTCAGAGTGACCCCCCCCCCACCACACACACACACACACACAGCAATGGATCTGTAGTGAGCTACAGCATCCTGTATACCATCGGCACTCTCTTATCTCATCAGGGTTCAAGTGGCCTGCCACAGAGAATGTGTCAGGGTGATACACTCCCCTGATAGCTGGCAGGCAGGGAGATGATTCTATCTGCCACAGCTCCCGCTGCCGTATATAAGGCTGTGTGTGTGTGTGTATGTGTGTGTGTGTGTGTGTGTGTGTGTGAGTGTGTGAGTGTGTGTGAGTGTGTGTGTGTGTGTGTGC
>NC_137683.1:8558417-8563417 GCF_963989245.1 Nansenia antarctica | reverse complement strand
TTAAAATGTTGTGGTAATAATTCACTTTAAAAAGCAAGGGAGCCTCCCCTGGTTCTTACCAGACAAAAGTAGCACAATAACCCAGACTTCAACTGGTGAAAAAGAACTAGTGAACAAACAAACAGTAGTTCTATATTAAAAACAAGCAATATACGTGTTTTTATTGTGTGATGATACAGTATATACAATATTTACAGTATGATACAGCAATGTGCGGTAATGCTACACACTCAGGACCGCACAGGTGGAGGTTAGGTCACTGTGGTAAATCACCGTGGTATTTAGACCTGACGTCAAGTAGGTAGGAGGGTATACATCTTTGGCTTGGTCGGGGACGTCATAGCGAGAAAAATGACGTCTTTTTATACTATCACACGTGAAAAACACAGCACAGTTTGGTTGTTTAAAGACTTGTTTCTAATGATTAACTATGGTTTCAAAGGCTTCAACGGGGCGTCGACGACAATGATCTGACGACAATGGTTTTGCTATGATTCTGTTAGGAGTTATATGCTGAATATAGTGAAGCATCACCTTCTCTTCCTCTGTACCACCATCATATCACATATCCTTTTCCTGGGCTTAAGATACAGTAGGTTACAACCTTACAGAGACAGAGAGACAGAGAAATACAGATAAGGGGAGTGGAACTGAGACGGAGGAAGAAAGAGAGTGATGGAGTAAGATAGTCTGAAAGATAGAGCGGGAAAAAAAGGAAAAGTGTCGGGGAAAAGAGAGAAACGGACAGATAGATGGATGTAGTGTGTCTGCAAGGTGAGGAGATTGTGTAGTGATTAGATCACAGATACCCTTGAGGCTTCTTCTGTTTCTCCAGGACAGAAATAATATAGCAACTGCAAAATATAGGAATCCCAGGCAATGTAAATCCAACCATTCTCAAAGTTTCACCTCTCAGGGAAGAACAGTGCCAGCAGATTCACTTCAGATGATGTTGAGAGAAGGATCTGTCTGTAATGATGTGGTATTGCATTTCTGCTAATGAGGGCTTGACTGGTTCTAAACTAAAAGGTTCACTTTCTTACTCTAAAAGGCCCGAAAATAGGGCTTTTGGGCTTTTCTGTTTTATACATGAGGACACTACTAATCTATGTCCTGCAACTTCTTATAGTGAAACTATTGGAGTCTGAAGAAAAATGGATTTCAACATCTGGAGCCCAACATCATTACTGAAGGATCGGTTGACCGGGTGGAGCCAGGAAAACAGGACGAGAGGAAAGATTATCTTGTGATGCTGCCATCTAGTGGACAGAGAAATGCACTGCAGGTAAAAATCGGGAAGGTCTTCGCGACACAACATCATACATACTTCGGCAAACATAATTGCAAATATAAACATATTTTATAGAACGTATCTCATGTACATATTTCATATAATCAAGACATAATCCATATGGCTTAACACAACAATACATGGAATTATTTCAGCTGCCTTCTCTTTACATAAACAATATACAGTATACGGCCATTGCATTGGGGAGGACATCCTGGACATGGGTTCAAATCAGGAAAGAGAATAACATGATATACCTTTTACAATGTCTCACTCAACTGACTTCATACAGTATAACACTTCAAGCGCTATTATTCATTAAAACATGGAGCAAAGACAGTTTCCCGACTTGTCAGGACCTGAATCACCAATGTTTTTTTTTTTTACACAATAACCAGCTGCATCAACAAACGCACACCCAGACAGCAGACAGCAAGGAAACAGGGACATGGCTAATGCATTTGATACCTTATCGTTAGAGGGTTATGTTACCCAATATACTTCATAATCATGTAGCACAGTGACTGGGTGAACTGCTACCATGAGAAGGCTGTGCCTGAGCCTTTTTATGTGTGTGTGTGTGTGTGTGTGTGTGTGTGTGTGTGTGTGTGTGTGTGAGTGTGTGCGCGTGTGTGTGTGTGTGTGTGTGTGTGTGTGCGTGCGTGTGCGTGCGTGCGCGTGTGTGTGTGTGAGTGGATGCCACACACTCTAACCGATCACCTTTTCCGGTTTGGGGGAGGTGAATAGCACACTGTATTCACACTGTTCTCTAGTACCTCACCTCTCTCTCTCTCACACACACACACACACACACACACACACACCCAAGCGCGCAGTGTGTCTCCCCCCTAAAACAGAACGCCATAACAAGCATATGGCGTCTGTAGCCCGTGTTCGTGCGGGAGCGTAAATTACATCACTGATGTTTTGATGAGAGGAGCTTTGCTATGCTTGTCAGGAAACAGGGATTTGACCTTCCCTCACACACCAGCTGTCTCTCTCGCTGCCTCCTAAAACAATGAAGCTTCTTATCTCCATTTCAGTATTCAACCCAAAAAAACAACAACCAGGTAGACATATTGTTTTTCCCACACAACGCCCGGATCAGTTTCACAATTGAACGAGCACACCCTGTTTCTGTAGCTGCAAATGCAGTCATGCACGTTGCTGTGTTTCTGTGGGGGCATTAGTTGTAGGTTTCCCCCACGCTGTCTCGCCAGTTTATGACCTGAGAGGAGAGGGGCGTTCTCTCCAGCAGCTACTGTAGAGCTGGTGCTAAACGACCCCATCACGGAGCTGTTATTAACACATTGCGACACTTCGTAAACCTGTCAATAAAAGTCAGGGGGGGCCAACAAATATAGACAGTGAAACGACAGTGACATTGTACTGAGATGAATCCACAGCACTGCATACCATATGTGACACAGTCTGATCACTGCATACCATATGTGACACAGTCTGGTCATTTGGTCCGCATGTCGGCAACCAAACAAAATGTTCGGACTTTTCTTTTGAAACGTTGTTGAGAATCACAACACAAGCTCGCTAGTCAAGCCAGAATACTGCAACAACGCAATGGATTCGGTGAGTAATCTCCACTGCTACCCAGTTAACTAGAACACTACTTTACATTGTTGGCAGGCTCACAAAACAAGCTGTGTTAGTTGACTAGCGATGTGTCATTGATTTTCAACAACGCAGAAATGTATTCACATTTTTCGAAAGAAAAGTCATTACATGACCGTTACATCGGATCCCGACATGAGGACCAAAGCGTTAGAATGTGTCACATTATTGGTTTGATCCAGATCCAAAACCGCTCTCCTGATCTCTTTCCCCTACCCTACGCCCATCCATCCATCCTCTAGGTGACTATACACTGCATTATTAACTGTGAGAGTGTGTTGTAGAGCGTGTTTCAGTGTAAAGTCATTATAGTCTCTCATTATTGGCTAAATCCCGCTCATTAGTGGGTTAAGAAGGCACTGCCTGGAATACAGGAAACCCTCAGGAAGAGGGGAGTGTGGGAGGGGGGGGGGGGGGCTAGGGAGTTGAGAGAGTGAGCAAGAGTCAAATGTGCTGAGAGAGTGAGACTGAAGAAGCAGAAGCAAAGACCGAAAGAGCATGAGAGAGAGAGAGATAGAGATAGAGAGAGAGAGAAAGAGAGAGAGAGATAGAGATAGAGAGCGCGAAAGAGCGAGAGAGAGAAAGAGAGAGGAAGAGAGAGAGAGAGAGAGATAGAGAGATAAAGAGAGAGAGATAGAGAGATAGATAGAGAGAAAGAAAGAAAGAGAGAGAGATAGAGATAAAGAGAGAGAGAGAGATAGATAGAGAGAGAGAGAGAGAGAGAGAGAGAGAGAGAGAGACACAGACAGAGAAGCTGCAGGCTCTTCCAGTAGGTAAATGAGACGGTGTTTATGCTCGCCTGTCAGACACTCGTCTGTTGTTCTCAGTCAAAGGAGCAGCTGTGGTAACATCGCACGTTCCCTGACAGCAGCCCGTAATGCCCCCGACTGACAAACCCACAGTGACAGCCCCCCGTACAGCTGGCCAGATAAGCATGGGGGGGAAACACCAACAACTACGCTACGCTAACGCTAACAACAAAGACAACAACAACAGGCTGGACGAGGAGAAGGAGGAGAAAGACGGAGAAAAGGGAGAAATGATATACCCCCCCCCCCACACCATCCCTCTCTCTCATCTTGTGTGTGTCTGTGTGTGTGGTGTATTCGTGTGTGTGTGTGTGTGTGCGTGTGTGCGTGCGTGCGCGTGCGTGTGTGTGTGTGTGTGTGTACCTGTGTGCACACGCATCCATGTGTGTTTTGTGTGTGTATTTAGGGCATGGAGTCATCAGTAGCCAGCCACGTAGCCCAGCTAAGTGGGACACACAGGCAAGGTAGTGACACGTGAAGGCCCTGGGGGGAAGAGAAACCCCCTCTCCTCTCCAGACTGAGTCTTTCTCCTTCCCTTCTTCCCTCTTCCAACTATTCAGACTCCGTCCCCGGCCGGGGATGGACGGAGGGATGGATGGATGGCATGGTTGGCCTTCAAATATTTACCAGCAACAGACAGACACACAGAGTTTGAAATGGCGGGGAGTGAGACGGGAGTGAGGGAGTGAGGGCTGGTCTGGGCGGTGATGAAGAGAGAGAGGGACCGAGGGATGAAGGGATGAAGGGATGAAGGGAGGCATTTTCCCGGCGAGGGGTCATTCCCCTGCTGACAGGCAAGCTGCTAGCTCGTTGGACCGGCGAGCAGAGAAGCAGAGAGAACTAGTCATTAGTCTGTCGTGGTAGGGGTAGGGGGGGGGGCGCGGCTTTGCACCAGATTACTCCCTCACCCCCCCTCTCTCTCCTCGAGGCTTCTGGGATATCACAGAGGCGATAAGCAGTAGGACCAAGCCAGGAGAGAGGGGAATAGTCTGATCTCAGCCAGCGGAGAGAGGCACCGTGGACGACCCGGCCCGGCTGAAAACCAAGCAGACTTGTTTTCACTCGGTCCGTCTATCCTTCTGTCCTCGAGCTTCCATCGATCATTCTCCCAAACGCTCTGTATTTCCTCTTCTTTCTTTTCTCCTTTCTTTTCTCCTGGCCAGGGCTCACTCCTCCCCTTCCTCCACGTAGGTCGATGGAAACCAGCCGACCTGTGGGAAAGAGAAGGATTCCATTTAGGATTCTAGGGATAAATTGGGTGTAGAGTGAAG
>NC_137683.1:8545917-8553417 GCF_963989245.1 Nansenia antarctica | reverse complement strand
TACACACACACACACACACACACACACACACCAATGTTCATTTTGGCACCCTTTTTTAGGTTTAGTCTAGTCTAGTAATTGTTAAAATGACAAAAACTCTGGCCCGTTTTAGTCTACTTAATGTGATTTCAGTTTAGTCACATTTTAGTCACATCACATGAGTTGGCTCATTAACCCATAGTAAACCGAAATCACTTACTTCCATGTGCGCAAACATATAGCTTGTCCTACTATCAAATATATTTGGAGTATATGCTTCATAAGTTGTTTTGTTTTTATGATGGACCATTGCCATTTACTGAGTATGAGTCCGAACCATCCCTCCTATTGTTGACAGTCTCAAAATCCAAAGCAAGTTTGAGTGCATTAAAGATTGCTATAAAACATAACGCTGTACATGACAAAATCTTAATCAAGCAGTTGATTGAGATGGTCGAGTCTGGTCCTGATCCCCAATGCTAAATCCAGAATGGAGTGATTGCCAAATGTATCTGATTAGCCTATTGAAAATCAGTAGCATCGAAAGCATCTTCAAAACTGTAACGAGTTCTCTATCTTCTATTTTGTGGGTAACTAACGTCATTGTCTGATGATAAAACAATTGAAATGGCATTTTCCCTCCAAGTAGGGTGGGAACATCCTACCCTGGTACAACTGTTCATGTCCTTCAGAAAAGGTGCGAATATTGTACTAGCATATGTTGTGAAGACACCCTTCCCTGCAAGCCAGGCACAGGTGGACAGCAGAAGTGTTTGCGCATCATATCGTCACTTTTGAAAACTGGCCAAGAGCACAAGGCAGGCTCAAACCTCCGATTACGCTTGTGTCTCTGCTTGTGCCCGTTTGAAACCCTGTCAGCCTATGCATTGTATATACAAAATATTAGAGAAATCTAATGTATAGACTTAATGCAGAGCTGGATTCACACAAACACCATACCTCCATACGACCCCACAATATGATTGTTTCTTATAAGGAGTACACTTCCACTTGACAAAGATTGCAGTGTGTGTTGTTAATAACATGGATGTTAGCCTACTCGTGTGTAATGGATTCACAGTGACGCACAGTATGGGGCTAAAGTGGGGATGATTATGAGTAAATCAACAGGAACCAAGACGGTTCTGTAGATATGCATGCATACAGGACAGTCATGTTCAAAACAAAACAGAAACACTCATTAGCATTTTAGCCTTTTTTTTTTGCGAAATGAACAACAAAGAAAAGTGAAACAAAAGGGAGAAGCATTTCTATGCGCCGAGACCGCAGAGAGCGACAACAAAAACAAGGACGCCAACTAGTCTGAATTTCATTCTTCAGTCGTTGTTTTTCCTCCTTCCCTCATTCGGTTTGAGTTTGTTTGTTTAAAAAGGGGGGAGAAGTGAGTCACAAGCTCTTCTGAATAAAGACTGCGGCCCTTTTGCGATACGCCTGCATTTCACACTTGCAACACGACCTTCAGCAATCCAGGGGAGTTTTTCCTCGCGCTTTTCACACAGTGACATATGGTGCTACAATGAAATCTCATCTCAGCACTGATTGCGATGCGTCATAAACTCTCCGTCATACCCAGAGAGAGGCAGCGTTACCGTGGGAGCGCCAGAGGCACAGTGGCTGTGTTTAACCCTCTCCTCTCCACCGGGATCCCACATGGCGCTTATCTACAGAGCTGGCACAGCAGCACAGGACCTCACATTATCCCAGCTCCTAAACCCACCCTGTACTGTACCCGCTGGTATACCAAGCTTTTCCTCTGTTGGGATTCACATAGCTGCGTATGGAGCATAACTAGGAAATGCAACTGCACGTTATTCATCTATTCAGTCCGCAGGAAAGGGAGTATTCCAGCAACATAACATTCTGTTTGATATAAATTGTTACAATAAATATAATCTTGCAAATATATCAACAACTTACAAATTGGCATCTGGCATAACGTGGGGGAAATATCATTCTCATTCTGCATGCACTGAGCAATGACAATTCTAACTTGCTAGAAATTGCAATCAAAGATGGAGTCATTGTACCAACTTGTATGTGATTTTGTGTTAGTATGGGTGACAATACTTGTTCTACCTCCAGGTTTGCTCACATGAGGATCCCCTGTCTGTATTCAAAGTAAAATGTCACACAGCTTAACCAAAGACCTGTCAGCCTCCATAGCAACAACATCCTGAGCCCAAGCAAAACCATCCATTTCTATAATCCTGTTAAAATGTGTTTTGTTTTTTGTTTTTTTTGTGCCACTACGCCTGTATACAAAAAAGTATGAGGGCTCTATTTTCATCTGGTGCAAAACGGATTCGAGTTGAAACCTGTTTGAAACGATAGGCAATTTGTGTTGCCGGGAAAAGGTCAAATGACCACAGTGCTAGAGCGCTGTCTTGCCTGCACTCAGGAGGGTGGAGTGGTGGTAAATGAGCAGGTCAGGTGCCATCACTAGCAATGAATTCTGGCCTAATAGCATGAATATTTTAGCAACATCCCCCAAACATTGCTGAGACTGTTTTTTTTACGAGTATGTTGTTATTTCCTGGTCCTGGTTAGCAAGCAGAGGGAAAGAGAGGAGAGGAGAGGAGAGGAGAGGAGAGGAGAGGAGAGGAGAGGAGAGGAGAGGAGAGGAGAGCAGAGGAGAGCAGAGGAGAGGAGAGGAGAGGAGAGGAGAGGAGAGGAGAGGAGAGGAGAGCAGAGGAGAGGAGAGCAGAGGAGAGGAGAGGAGAGGAGAGGAGAGGAGAGGAGAGGAGAGGAGAGGAGAGGAGAGAGAGGAGAGGAGAGGAGAGGAGTGGTGGTGTACTCACTGTTTCCTCCAGGCCTGTTGGTACGGAGCATGGCAGCATTTTCCGGCTCTCTGTAGGGGAACTGCAGTGTGGTGTCCAGACTTTTGAAGCCTTCCCTCAGGGAATGGTGTTTGTAGTACTCTATCAGCTCCTGCACACACACACACACACACACACACACACACACAACCACACACAACCACACAACCACACACACACACACACACACACACACACAACCACACACAACCACACACAACCACACAACCACACACACACACACACACACACACACACACAAACACACACACAACCACACACACACACACAACCACACACACACACACACACACACACAACCACACACACACACACACACACACACACACACACACACACACACACACACACACACACACACACACACACACACACACATTATGTCACACATAACATTATCCCATAAGGAACATTCCCTCATTTCACACTTTGAGTTATGTTATTACGGATTATATTATATTAAACGATTATATATGATATTATCATTTAAAAGAGAGCTGAGTTACAGTCAATTAAATCACATTATCAGACAGTAAATACTGTAAATATCTCAATTGTAAATCAGCACTATTAGGAAAAACAATCTGGGCTGAATAGAACCAATCCAGCTCCTTCTGAATGCCGATCCTTGTCTATAATTATGTAAGCCTGAGGGTCTCCCATCCCTAATCAGAGCTGTTTTCACAGGGTCCCGTCAGATTCATGTTTTGACACTTAATTCATTAAATGAATGTGATTTATTCATGAAATGCAGTGGTTAATAAAAAAAGAAATAGAGAAGGACTCACTAATATACTCCTGAACTTCTTATTCTCTGCGATGTAGAAGCAGCCGTCCTGGGTCAGGATCTTGATGTGCTTCACGTCGTTGTTGTACCTGCGGGTGATGAATAAGTTATGAGTGTAATTTTCTGGTGATCATTGCAATCGATCGCCCCCGCCCCCCCCCCCCCCCCCCCCCGGGGCCTGCTGCCACGGTAACGCATGGCACCGAAAGGTTTCTGACACCCCAATGAGTGTGGGGGAGTGGGGCGGGGTGTGTGTGTGCGGGGGGGGAGGGAGGGGGCCAGGAGAGGGCTAATTCCTCATTAGCCTTTCGTGTTGACGGGGGCCAGGAGGGCTGGTCTGGGGGCTGTTGCGGTTGCGGAGGATCAGAGGTTCAGAGCGGGGGGGGTTGTCGAGGCCGGGTCCTGGTTGACTGGTTGTCCAGACAGAGAGACAGCAGTGTCAGCCTCTTTTGTGTGTGACTTATCCTCTCTTGATCTCTACTAGTCTCCACCACTAGCCTCTTATCAGCCACTCTGCTCTCTAAGTCCACTAATAACACTGTATGCCCTCATAATCCATTTTCTGCAGATGAAAACAAGCCCAGGGGGCAGGTCCTATTGTAAATTGAAATGCCATAGATTGATTTAGATCGACTGGGGCGTTCTGGGCGTTGGGGTGAAGAGAGGATAGGCCGATACGTGACTGTCCGTTTCAAACCCTGTTTTAATGTAGTTTCCACAAATATGTGAAGATTTATTTTCTCTTTTTCTCTTTTCTTTGTGAGGTTTTTTTAATAACCTTGAACAGGCCATACAGCAGTTGCCGGTCTATTCAAAAAGCGCCATTGCGATATACACACAGGCAATTAAAAACTTGAGTTCCGGTGGAACTTGCAAGGCATTGAAAACCCTGCTGCTCAACAAAAGAGAAAAGGAGATGAATTAAGCGGAGTTCAAGGAACTTTAAAGAAACGTTTCCTTCCCTCACAGAGCACCTTCGCTGGCTTCCCCACAGGGAAGAAAAGTGTCGCAACCGAACTTGGCACAGAAACGCTGCATATCATTGGATTGTTCAAACCTGTCTGTACATACAGTACCCTCATCTATCTACAGCACACACTCAGTGCAGGGAACTGAAATGATAACAGAAGGTAGGAGTTGTTGAAAGTGCACTTCACGGTGGAATTCGGTGTGTTTGTACTGTCGAAATACTTCGACGACAACGAGAACACAACTGTTTTTATACACCGAAGAGACAGAGCTGCCAATTGTGCTAACAATCACTCCTCAGTATCCTATCAGCCGCAAGCCAAACATACAGTACAGATGTACCATTTCATCAGAGCCACTGCTCTTATCCAGAGCAACATTCAGCGAGTGCAGGGTCAGTAAGAAAAGACTAATGAGAGAAATGGAATTTAAATAATGACATAATCTTTTATTTATCTTTTGCACTGGACAGAACTATTCTCTATTATACAACAGTTAGTTCTGACCAAGTAATTTGATTGGACAAGAGGCATTCCATGAGTTACGATATACAGTATAACAGCACTGGGACTTTTAACTATTATGTATCACTCCGAAATTACCGTTAATACAAAGTAGCTAGCCTGCAGATGTTTGTGTTCAGGTTACTAGGCAACAGTCCAGTTGCGGAACAATTTTTTGTTGACGGAGCCAAAATAAATGATTAAATAAACAAACAAAATCATAATCTGTTGTCACTTATTACTGTTAACTAAGTACCTCGTACCTACGACCGAATCACAGCCGTGCTGATATTCAGTATAACAGCACTCCCTCTCGTGTGATATTGCTTAATTCTTTTCAATGAGTTCTAGTGATGGTATAGTACATGTACATAGTATAGTAGAGTATGGTATAGTACATTGTAGTGGAGGTCTGCTGCGCTGACTTACTTGATGCTGATGGCGTACTCTGTGTACTCTCGGCTGCGGTGGCGGACCAGGTAGGTGCTGTTGCCTCGGTTGATGAGCTCCGCCTCAGCCTTCAGTCTCTCCATGGGCCCAGCGAACCTGCCAGACACCATACAGGGGGGAGAGAGGTCAGAGGTCAACACATACAATAACATCGACCACAAATAACTCAAGAATAACTCAAGAGCATTGGCCAAGGGTCACGGCCTCCATTCAGCCAACCTTGCGAGATTCTCTATACCTATACTCCTATACTCTAAACATTATGACAGACACTTTACCGGGTAACTTAACACTAGAACAGCCGTGCCTTTTTGACCCACTATAAGAGCCGCCTCGTGGGTCTTTACAATGCTAAGCTGCTATTTACACACAACGACCACTAGTTGGCCGCTTGTAAATTAGCCCGCTTCCTACACAGAAAAACTGCAAAATAGCTTTATACTGGCTTATCCTGATGTGATTTTGAAAATGTAAGGATACTGGGTGGTAGAACGCACATATCTAGGAAAAGTCATGAAAGGAGGGTCCTGAAATTTGAGAGCAAAGATATAAAAATAAAAAAAATCCTCATGGCTGATTAAGTGTGAAATGGAATGAACACTGTGTTGTGCTCAATATGAGTGTTACTTTCTATCGTAATGATGACAAGTAACAAACATCGTTTTTTTCTCAATGTTGCAAATGTGTATTCCAGTAAACGGTAGTTGAAAGGTCAGTTAACGTACGTACCAGGGTTGTGAGGAGTAGTCGACAGGTTTGGGGACCTGGAGAAGAGGGGAAAGAAAGAGAGAACACATCAGCATTGTTCTCCACCTCAGCTCCCCACCTAAGCTGAATGTCCCCTGTAGTGGTTTTATATCATGTTATACTAAGAAATGTAAGTCTCTACAGTAGTGGCGAAGCTAGCACTCAAGGAAGGCCCATTTCCTTCCTGTAAGCCAGGGATGGGCCAAGATCTGTGGCGCAGTGAATAATTCTGACTATGGACAGGGCCCATAACTTGTGTAATCACAGATTTGTATAATATGATTGGTTCCCAAGAATTGTGACCTCATGACCTAAGGACAGTTCTATAAATATGAGTCTCACCTATCATTGGGGGCTGCTTCTTGCTTTGGGCTATTGCTTCTTGCTTATTGGTCTGCTCATTTCTCTCTGCGCTCATGTAACTTGGCTTAATAAACGGCCTCTTTGGAGACAATTGATCTGAGCTCTTTGTGCTTTGTAAGTTCTACTAAATCTATTAAGAATCAATTATATCCCACAACACCCTTTTTCCCCCATCAGCCCATCAGTCAGTAACACATCCACTTTCCCTACTGTACGGCAAACTTGTTTTTAATATCCCTCTCTCTTTTTTCACACTAATCTCTCTCCCTGGACTGTTGTTTGGGTTCTGCAACGAACAAGCGGTTCTCTTATGACCCTAATAAAGCAGGATAATGGACTTCTTATCTTTATGGCCATGTAAGCACGTCGATAACGGTTGATCATCTACTTTATTGGAACAGTTATTATACTGTATGCACCTGGGTAGCATGTGAATGCCATATTGTCTGACACAATGAGAATTTACAGCAATGCAGTTTGTTAAAGAACAGAAAATTCAGTTACAGTGAAGGGGCCACGGTTGATCCTACACTTGTTCATTGCAGAATGTACAGTATTGTATATGGAGTGTTTCTGGTAATTCCTTCATGTTGGGACATCATCCGGTTAGACTCTATCTAAGTTGCTGTCAATTCCTACTCCTAATATAACTGTTGAATTGAATTGAATAACAGCAACAAAGCTAAATGCATTATTACACCTAACATAATCAAGATTGTTTCGTTTTACCCAGATGAAATCGCCTGATATTCCATGCAACATGATCTGCTTAACCTTTTAAACCTGCTTAACCTGGTATATCACACTTAAAAGTATTAAGTGTTGTGGCCTGGGTGGTCTAGTG
>NC_137683.1:8533417-8540917 GCF_963989245.1 Nansenia antarctica | reverse complement strand
TATTATCTTAGGACTGTGTTTTATTATCTTAGGACAGTGTTGATTGTTAGCACCTAGGGTTTGCATTTCAATTTGGTTGTACCCGTACAATGACAATACAGATCATTCATTCAACCAGCCCCGGGAAGGGTTCCAGTGGTTCCTCACCTGCCACCAGGAGCTGTGCAGGTCAGCACAGATGAGCTGGATGATGTCCCCCGTCTGGATGTTGAGGGCTGGGCCACACATGGGACTGGGAGTACCAAAGTAGTTCCTGGTCACCAACATCTTAGGTAGACCTGAGGTAGACAGACAAAGAGGAAGATCAGAACACTGTGTTTACTGTAAGATAACCAGATATGATCTAACTTTATTATGACCTAAACCATCTAGCTTTTTCCCCAAAAAACGATGAATATGCATGGACACATTAAGGCCAATTACAACAACAACAACAACAAAACACAATAGCTTACATGAAACCATGGACTCAAATATCCTACAATTATGTTTGTATACAAGGCCAAACAATAATAGCATGTGTTTATAATGAGTGAGTTGGACTGGTGATCAGAAGGTCAGAAGTTCAAATCCCACCTCGGAGTGCCATTGAGCAAGGCACTTGGCCCTAAGTCACTCCAGGGAGATTGTCTGTGTCATCTCTAATTGTAAGTCGCTTTGGATAAAAGTGTCTGCTAAATGGTTCAAATGTAAATGTGTGGGGTTATGTTACATGTCCATGGTGATGGAAAAGCATATGGACTATTATACAGAGACAAGAGTATGAATAGAAAAGGGATGAATGGGGGAAAGGAGGGGACAGTGTGAGAGGGACAGCTTTTGAAGGTTTCTCAACTCCACAGGATGCGAGGTGTGCTGTCCCAGTAAACAAAGAGTCCAAAAGACGTCCTCAGGGACGCCGGAATGTGGGTCCAGATGACGTCTTTCTAGGACGTCCAGGTGACGTCTTTAGGACGTCTAATGGACTACAGAATTGTTTTAAGACGTCCTAAAGATGTCATCTGGACGTCCTAGAAAGACGTCACCTGAACCCACATTCCGGCTTCCCTGAGGACGTCTTTTGGACTCTTTGTTTACTGGGGTAGATGGGGGGGGGGGTCTCTGTGAGAAGCTCTCCTACCCCTTCACTACACCTCCTGGCCTAACATAGAGGCGTTGACTATGGCTGTGTGAAGGTCCTCTGGCCGTCCATGGAGACGTTGCTTTGAAGCAAAGAAAGCAGGCAAGCCAAGTTTGAAGATGGAGCTCTCACACATGCTGGTACACTCTCTCTCACACACACACACACACACACACACACACACACACACACACACACACATACACACACACACACACACACACACACACACACTCACATACACACACACTCACTCTCACACACACACACACACACACACACACACATACACACACACACACAATCACACACACACACACACACACACACACACACACACACACACATGCACACTCAGGTTGAATAGCGGAGCCGTCTCCTGAGATTTCCCGCCTGAAACCATTCCCGTTTCCCGAGATAAATAATTGCGAGAAACCGGTAAATTATAATTATTAATGATTATAATAAATTATTTCTATCAACAGATATATATATATATATATATATGTGTGTGTGTGTGTGTGTGTGTGTGTGTGTGTGTGTGTGTGTATGTGTCTGTGTGTGTGTGTGCGTGTGCGCGTGCGTGCGTGCGTGCATGCATGTGTGTGGTGCGTGTGTTTGACTCTTTCCCTCTAAACCCAATAGATGGTGAGGTGACTTTCTCTATGTTGTGTTTTCCTCCTCTCAATATCTGATTCCAGCCCTCTGGTAGTGAAGTCTGGGTAAACAGAACATGCATCAGCTCGCCCTTCCAGGCACAGCTACCGGACACAGCATGTGAGAACCATCACTGAAGACAACATCGTCTCAGGGCATGAAATACCTTCTCAACCACACAAGGACATACCCTGTGTCTGCCTGCCTTTTGTGGACAATTATTACATTACATGGGGCAAAGCAATCAAGAGACTATTGATTCCAGGACGTTGTGCGTCAATAATAATTTTCCCACAGTGTAATGGAGGGAAAAATACAAAGGAAGGCAATGGCCAACATAATGTGAGACTGACACCCCCCCATTCACGGCTGTATGTCTTTGATTCAAGAGCTTGCACTGCGCCAAAGTGCATTCCCACAGAGAAGAGAGAGAGAGAGAGAGAGAGAGAGAGAGAGAGAGAGAGAGAGAGAGAGAGAGAGAGAGAGAGAGAGGGAGGGGGGTTATAGAATGGAGGTGAGTGGGTAGCTGTAGCAGATGATTTGTATTGCCGTGGCGTGTTCCGGAAGCTCTAACCTGGATCTGAACGGCGTCCGTGCAACGATTTGTCCTGAAAAGACAAAAGACACAGACACCATGACTGACTGTTGTGTGAACGAACAACAACACGCACACGTCTCACACATCTCTCTATCTCTTCTTCTGCAGAGGTCTGGCCAGAGATTGTAAGATTCAAACCTAACGTCTCCCCCTCCCTACTGTACTAACCTATAGGCAATGCCCCTGTCGTTTCCACTGTTGTGTGCACTTGCTTTACTGTACAGTCCAGTGGGACTTATACATGGCGTCGTTTCAACCTATATTCATACGATTTGACAGGCCCACAGGAACATCCATTACTGTAAGGTATGTGGGTAATGTAAAGTTTCTCTGTACTCTGTAAGGTTGCATCAACAGTAAATGCAATTCTCTGCAGCCACCTCATTATATGCTAAATAAATGATTGTGTGTCTCGTCTTGCAGTGAGATGAATATGGAGGGACAGGTTCTGTAATCCCATGAATATGCCTGCTGTGCAAACACAGAATGAATATTTTATCCACATCTCCACAACCCGAGCATATGCATTTCAATGCATTATGCATTATCACCTATATGACCTGTCATAACTCCCATCGGTAGGAGAAATCTCGCATAGCACCTTAAATCGTTCCAACATTGCAAAAGCAGTAAATCTCTTACCTTGTCCATTATCATTAGCGTTTAAAAGTACTTTTGCCATCAAATGCATCACAGGGGAGCTGAAGCTATCCTGCAAACAGGCCTACATGGCCACATCATTTAACACTCAAAAGACTATCTATTCACTATCTATTTGCATGCTAAAATAAGCAAGTAAATTGGAGGCTCCTTGGCGATATCCACAGTGTGTGAAAAGTTTTCAAAGTGAGCAGTGTCACACAGTAGCTCACCTGAGTTCTGAAGGAGGCAGGATCTGAAAGGAGTTTGAAAACAGGCATGGTGAGTGGGTTACAAGGACACACAAACACACACACTCCTGGCGCAGTAATCTCTCATTAGTGAAACAGAAAGAACTCCCGAGCCTGTCTGCTCTCCTTTACGCCTGCGTTTGTTTTGCTCTGCTGCAGATACCTGGCAGGAGTCTAGAGTGAAGCACTTCAGGGAGGCAGGGCTGACGAGGGTTTCTCTGCTCAGAGTTTGTTTCATTGGCTCCCTTGGGACAGGCTACACACCCCCCCCCCATAACCCCCTCCCTTACACACACTCACACACACACACACACACACACACACACACACACACACTAGTGCACTTTGACCTGCACCTGCACTGAATAGGCTGATAACAGAGAGAGAGAGAGAGACAGAGGGAGAGAGCGAAAGAGCAAAAGAGCAAAAGAGTGAAAGAGAGACTGCAGTAAACAATAACAACGCAGACAAACATCCACCTCTAGAGTACAGGAGGTACCGTACTACACCTGGTTGTAAATGTATTGTGTAAGTCTCTGGACTTCCTAGTCTTATCAACGGTCCTCCGATGTTGTAACTGTGTATTTGTTGTTTGGGAAACGTTCTAGAACTATGTCGTCATCATGTGCTCTAACTCGTCCTGTTTTTTTGTACAGTACTCGACGAACAACAATCACGAAGGAGATGTTCTTTTAAACTACAAACTCAGTTCCAACGTCCGGGGGGAAACAAATCTACACTACGTTGTCAATTCTGTGCCACTCTCTAATTCATATTTACACTGTCAAAAAAGTCTTCTAGGGGGATGATGGGAAGGATTGTGGGAGACATCCCAGAGTCCTCTGTGTTTCTCCAGCCCCTGTGGTAGGACACTAATCTAGTCAGGGAGCTCTCGGCGGCCCAGGTGCGTCTGGCGCTGGCTTTATTGCGCTTGTGACCTGATTGCGTCCATGAGTGATGTCAAGACCTACAGGAGCCGGCACCCCTGCTGCTGGATCTGAACTCACGCACGCATGCATTCACGCACGCACCCACGCACGCACACTAACACACACACACACACACAGACACACACAGACGGGCATGCGCAAACACACGCACACACGCATGAAAGCATGCACAAACACACACATACATAGACACACACACACACACACTCACACACACAAACTTGTGCACACACACACACACACACACACACACACACACACACACAAAACACGGGCACACTCTGCAGGTTTATAGGACCTGTTTGCCTGTCACTACTCTAATCTGTCACATTCTTTCTATTGTTCCAGGGTTATGCATGCACAGCGAGCAGACTATCACGCTTAATGCACTTTTAATGCCTGAGGTTAAATATGCAGGGTGCCAAGTGTTGGAGGCTCACAGTGTGACAGATCCCACACACGAACGTGTTCTCTAACTTCTTGTACTACCATTTGCATGAAACACTTCTATCAAGAGCTATCATACTACGTTGTTCTATATTTGACTTAGCTCCATGCGCTTCATGGCCTAACTACTGTACTATACAGCAACAGAGCCTCACTCATATCCGTCTGATAGGAGTGGTGACACATTACAATGGTGGCAGGAGGACATGGTGAGATGTGCTTGAAGAGTGCTCACTCAGGCCTTGTTTGTTCAAGAGTAAAGCCCAATTTATACTTCTGCGTAAAACCTACTCCGTAGCCTACGCCGTACCTTTTCGCGCACCTCTCGGAAAATGTAACGCGGCACACCTACGCAGACCGTAAGAACTGTGATTGGTCCGCTTGGTAGCGTCACATGATTCCGACAGGGTGTATACGCAGACCGACCAACGCAGAACTATAAATTGGGAGAGCCCTTGCGTAGGCTAAGGCGTAGCCACGCGTAAATTCTACGCAGAAGTATACATTGGGCTTGGGAAGAGAGTGTGTGTTGTAGGTCTGTCTTCAAGGTCTGGTTCAACTTGAGCAATTAGTGGGGTTGTAAACGTGTAATATACTGTCCTATATTGTACAATCGGGAGACAGCATGTATGCTCTAGAAATGTCTTTAACCATTGCTGTTGGCCATCGTGGAGTCAGTTACCTTGGTGACCAAATTAAAGGTCAGAGCTGATACGGCGTGTGTATGTGGGTGTCGCGTCTGTGTGTGTGTCTTTCTGTGTGTGTCGCGTCTGTGTGTGTGTCCGTCTGTGTGTCTGTGTGTCTGTGTAGACTCATTACGGGGTCTCACCTGTTTTCCCGCAGAAGCCGAGCCTCCCCAGACACTCTTTATGAGCGCCGAGCCCACATTTGGAACACAGGTAACCCTGGTTAAAGACCCCCCTGCAAAACAAAACAAAACAGCCTGTGACATTTCAAAGAGTCGCCGGAGGGAGTGAGAAAGAGAACGAGGGAGGAGGGAGGAGGGAGGAGGGAGGAGGAGGAAGAGACAGTGAAAAGCTGAGCTTTGTTGCCTCTCCAAGTTCCTCCTCTCAGGTCAGAACTATCAGTGGAACGCATCTCCCTGTCAAACCTCAAACAGCCGGGGGGCGTTGTTTTACTTTTCATAACTGCTTCGGAGGTCTTTATTAAACGTATGAAACCCAAACTGACGGCAGATTTATTCTATTATCTCCCTCTCTCTCTCTCATCCTCTCCTCCGTCCCGATTCGTTGGCCTAGCTGTCTGTCATCTACCGCCTGTGATCTTTTCCGTGAGGATTGCATAAGACTGTAGAATCTGGGAATGACAACACGTGAGCTGAGAATGATAAGGTTCTATCTCCGTTCAGGGCAGTTCAGAGATATTGAGCTTCAAAGTTTTTACATTCCATTATGTTCTGTGAGATGGAACCTTTGTATTTTATGAATTACTAACTCAAAAATGTCAACATTTTAAAAATAACACCACACAGGTATTAATAAACACCTAATGGATCAGATTATGGAAAAAACTCAATTTTGACAAAAATGGAGATAGAACCTTATAATTCTAACGTCACGAAGGGGGGAATTTTTATTTTCAGATGAACGAATAAAACAGTGGTGCAATTTAGCTTGGTGTGACTGGAACTCAAGGATGAGGGTCTTTCCAATGTGCTTCTGTGTATTAATATTGGTTTGTTTGTTTGTGTGTATGTGTGTGTGTACGTGTATGTGTACGTTTATGTGAGTGTTTGTGTGTGTTTGCGTGCATGCGTGCGTGCATGCGTGCGTGCATGTGTACGTGTGTGTGTGTGTGTGTGTCTGTGTGTTAGAGTGTGTGCACGTGCACGTGCGTGCTCACCTCAGCAGCATGTGGCAGGAGCTGCAGGAGGTGATGCTCTTAAAGGTGTGCATGCGGAACTCATGGAAGTTACTGGAACCATTCTCTGGACGGATGTTAGATCTACAGAGCACACACATAAGGAAGTAGGTAAATGCTCCTAGCATTCCCTTTGCTGTCTTGGCTACAGATGCTGTGCTATGATATAGAATGCCCACTGTTTTTGTTCATCCATAAATCCTACATCTAATCCTAAGTGATGACATAATATGCATTGCCTGTACAATAATTTCTCCATGCATGGTGTTTTAGCCATATTCATTGAAACCAGCCATATACATAAACCAAGGATGATTAGCGATTCTGATTCTCATGGCAGGTGTTTACTGTGAGTAAAAAACATGTTATATCTTTGCACTCAATCAAATTTCAGGAGCCTCCTTTCATGACTTTTCCTAGATATGTGCGTTCTACCACCCAGTATCCTTACATTTTCAAAATCACATAAGGATAAGCTAGTATAAAGCTGTTTTGACGTTTTTGACGTCTGTGTAGGAAGCAGGCTAATTTACAAGTGGCCAACTGTGGTCGTTGTGTGTAAATAGCAGCTTAGCATTGTAAAGAGGGGGTCATTTGACCCCCGAGGCGGGTGGGTACAAAGGCACGGCTGCTCTAGTGTTAACATGGCTCCAACTCATGAATTCCTTCTTCTTCTTCTTCTTCTTCTTCTTCTTCTCCTTCTTCTTCTTCTTCTTCTTCTTCTTCTTCTTCTTCTCCTTCTCCTTCTCCTTCTTCTTCTCCTTCTTCTTCTTCTTCTTCTTCTCCTTCTTCTTCTTCTTCTTCTTCTTCTCCTTCTTCTTCTTCTTCTTCTCCTTCTTCTTCTTCTTCTTATTATTATTATTAGTATTATTTTTCTTCTTCATCTCCTTCTTCTTCTTCTCCTTCTTCTTCTTCTTCTTCTTCTTCTCCTTCTTCTTCTTCTTCTTCTCCTTCTTC
>NC_137683.1:8526626-8530717 GCF_963989245.1 Nansenia antarctica | reverse complement strand
GAAGTTGTGCAGGTCGATCACCTCCTTCATCTCGTAGTTGTCCCCGCGCCGTTTGCACACGATCACGGCGGCGTCGAACACGAAGATGTGCCTGCAGCCGCAGGACGGACACAGAGGGAGAGAGGGGAGAAGGCTCATTCGTTTACAATAGGCCTGCAGGTGTTTCGACTCCTATAAACCTCAGGCCTAAATCAAGAAACAGATCGGGCAGCATTTCAGGGGAGGAGGGGTGAAGTGGTGGAGGGGAGGAGGAGGGGGGGGAGGAGAGGCGGGGTGGATTATAGTGGCGTCCCAGACAGTCATCTCACCTGTCTTGTTTGGCACGTTTGTCGACTGAGGCGACACGTACCTCTCCGTCCCCTTTCGGTCGCCCGTAGTTACCGAGAGATTGATTCTGCAGGAAGGCAGAGAGAGAGAGAGAGAGAGAGAGAGAGAGAGAGAGAGAGAGAGAGAGAGAGAGAGAGAGAGAGAGAGAGAGAGAGAGAGAGAGAGAGAGAGAGAGAGAGAGAGAGAGAGAGGAGAGAGAGAGAGAGAGAGAGAGAGAGAGAGAGAGAGAGAGAGAGAGAGAGAGAGAGAGAGAGAGAGAGAGAGAGAGAGAGAGAGAGAGAGAGAGAGGTGACACTTAAACCCAGCTCTGCTACAATGTGATTCAATCTTAAATGTCAACATGATTTTGTTTCTAACACTTGTTGGCCTGTTCAGTTCAATTAGTGTTTTAACTTCATTAAAGAGTAAGCAGAAAGGGTAGTAACAATGGTTGACCAGTGTGTTGCAAGGAGAGATTTATAATAACATATTGTGGCTTACAAGGTTTTCAATGGATTTCTGATACTGGTCTATCTCTCGCAGTGTCTCGTTGTCTCTCTTGACTTCGTTGACATACTGAGCCAAGTCCTGCATGACACATGGATCACATACAATATCAATACCCAATGTAAATAAAGGAACATTTATGCTCAGCGCTTTTGTGAGGTTGCTTCTTAAGGCTCTTACAAAAGTGACTTCCATCCCCAGATGGCCTCTGAAAATTGAAAGAACTATTTTCCCAGCATATTGTATCTACAGTACTAATTGACTGTTGACTATTGAAACATGACCAAGGATGACTATTTCGCTCTGTATGTCTGATTAGTATTTCTTCTAGTCAGCATTATAGATATTTGACCTCCATCTCAGAGCTATTCCGGAGCAATCAACTGATTTACACATACCACTTGTGATATTAATATACAGTTGAGTGATATGAACATACAGTTGAGTGCCTCTCTCCATAAATGATTAACTGTCATGTAATTATGCAGCAAGGTTCAAGTAGGGATATTTAAAACACCATCTATCATAACACACAGTGTAATCAGCACTAGAGTACACACACTAGGGTAGCAGGGCAGCCGGGACACTCCAGAAAAGTGAACCACATTAGCCTGATTGCCCCAATCACTGTAAAGTGGATCATTTAGCCATTTGAAACAGTTCACAGACGCCTCTGAGTACATTTGCACTTTTCATCCCAATGTGACTTCCTTTACTTACAGCCCAACCCTGGTACCTGTCAACTAATTAAAACACTGTCCCCCCAAAACCTGCGCAACCAGTGAGATCATTCATTTCTTTCAAGTCGTGACGTTAGAATTATAACTATAATTATTTTGTCAAAATTGAGTTTTTTACATAATCTGATCCATTAGGTGTTTATTAATGCCTGTGTAGTGTTATTTTTTTGGTTAGTAATTCATAAAATACAAAGGTTCCATCTGACAAAACATAATGGTATGTAAAAACGTTGACGCTCAATATCTCTGAACTAAGATAGAATATCTCTAAACGGAGATAGAACCTTATCATTCTAAGCTCACGAAACGCTGATTTCATGAAAGAAACGATGTCAAGCGTGCGTGAGTGACTGCATGTGTCCCACCCACCTTCATGGCATCTAGTGCTGTCCTCAGATTGCTCTTGTCAGTGGAGTCATGCGTGTGTTTTACTAACTCCTGTCAAAACAAAGTCAACCCTCCGTCAGTGAGTTTCTCTCTTTTAGAACAGCTGTTTGTTCCTGTTTTCACCAGCTAATTGGGCACACAGTGCCCCTGACAAAGGAAGAAAAACAGACAACATGTAGGAATTAGGCCATCTCTCTGTCTGACAATTTAACTGCAGTTCAACATCCCCAAACAGAGTCAAGGGAGGAGGGGGGTGGGGAGGGGAGGGGGGATTGAGGGGCTGGCCGTTGTAATCGGGCTGTTTGTTTTCTAAAGGTATTTAGGGTGTTGCAGGCTCTATTCATTCTAAACGGACGTTTCTTAATCCTGCACCCCACTGAGAGTTGAGCATTTTGACCATACTTGATTTCTGATTCACCATTACTATCACTACCATTTGTACGACATCAGCTCCACTGTCCGCATCTGCAATTAGAAGTTGTGGTGAAGTTTCAACTGTTCAAAAGCATCCGTTTCCTGGTGAGGGATGGTGAGGGTGAGGGTTCCAAAACTGTAATATCAATTTGGGATGCTCATTTAGAAAACACAGACTGCGGGACACATTGCTTTCTGTTAACACTTGTTGTCAGCTCTTATCAAATGCGTTAGTAGATGATGGCGGTTGTCTGGTCAAACAAACAGTGGGGAGGCAGATGCCTTGTTTACCCGCCAGGCCAGGGGTCTATGAACAGAGAACAGATTCATCAGATACCAACACACACTAACAAGCACATACACAGGCACCCCAAGACTCACATACTGTATAGCCCACCAACACACACACACACACACCAACACACACACACCAACACACTAACACACACACTCAGAGAATGAAATTCCATAGCTCTAGATATGAAATGAAAAAACAGAAAAGGTTACCATTGAAAGGTCCAGCAATAAATATGATTTTGTGTATGTGTGTGTGTGTGTGTGTGTGTGTGTGTGTGAATGTGTGTACGATGTGTATGTGTGTGTATGTGCATGTGTGCGCGTGTGATTATGTGTGTGTGTGTGTGCACGTGTGATTATGTGTGTGTGTGTGTGTGAGTGCACATGTGTGTGTGTGTGTGGCTGAAATTGCTTTCCTGTGCTTGGCGCGGGGTAAACAAGACATCTAGGCTGCTGTGTGCTGTGTGGAGGATAGGGAAGGTTACCATGCATGTCCTTCACACAGCCCAGATAAATGGTTTCCCCCATCGCCCCCGTAGCGATATATGTCTGCCTGGCAGTCCTCAAACCCCAGGCGTCAGTGGAGCTGAACCTAGGCATTATTATCACAAGCAAGAGGACAGGACCCTATTCCTCATCTCCTGCTCCCACTCCCACACACACACCCACGCAGTCAGACCGAAGGTGAGGGAGAGAAAGAAAGGGGGGGGGGGGGTTCCAGTTAATAGTGAGAGACAGAAAGAGAGGAGGGAGAGAGAGGATGTGTGTGTGTGAAAGAGAGAGAGGAGAGAGACAAAGAGAGAGAGAGAGACAGAGAGAGAGAGAGAAAAGGGAGACTCGACGGTGCAGACATATTAATGGGTACCACAGTGAGTTAGAGACTAGTGGGAGTCGGTTTGAAATAATGACGGAAGGTAAAGAGAGAAATGGAGAGAAGAGAGACGGAGAGGAGGAGGAGGAGGAGGAGGAGGACCCACAATGCACTCCCACCGCACACCCGCCATATCCCCTTGACCCCATAGCCCATTGCAAAGCCAGTCACGCTCGCGAACAGTGACTTTCCTGCACCGTAACACCGACATTCAGCGGACCAAACACCCGTTTCTAGTCACAGGAAGTTCAGTGATAGTCACTCCTCTACCAGCACACTCTTCCCTGAGCAACCTGTTCCCTACCCCCCCACCCCGCCCCCCCTCCCAGACCCTCTCTCCCCCTGGCTTGCCTGCCCCAGGGTGTGATCCCTCCAGTGGAGCAGAGCGAGGGCCGGGGTCGTCACACGCCAGCCCCAGAGTCCCCGGGGGGGGGGGGGGGGGGGGAGGGGGGGGCCAGAGACAGCTCAGACCGCTGCTCACTCCTCACTCACCCTTATGCAATGCTGCCTCCTGCCCTGCCGTGCGGAATGGAAGGTACCGACAGGTGGGCGGGGGGGGGGGGGGGGAG
>NC_137683.1:8501626-8509126 GCF_963989245.1 Nansenia antarctica | reverse complement strand
TGCACTTTCATTTTAGTGCGGTCTATCTCTGCAGGCCCTGGTTACTGAAATGGATAACAGCTAAGTGGCTAAGTGGGTTAAGTGGATCCCAATGTGTTGGACTACACCAAGCCTACAAGGTGACACCACTGTAGTGAAATACAAAGCCAGGTCCAAGTCTTGGAAGTAACTGCCTAAAAACTTTGTTACCACTACTGGTAAGACTAGGACTATTTTTTAAGAATGATCTTGCGTCAAATGAAAATGTAAATGGTTCTAAAGTCACTAGTTCAGCTAAAGTCATGCATCAATATGGAGCCCTCATTTGACCATGTATAGAGAGCTCAGGTGGCTGTCTCCTGATGTACTCTCTGCCTCCCTATATAATAATAATAATAATAATAATAATAATAATAATAATAATAATAATAATAATAATAATAATACATATACAGACTTATATAGCGCTTTTCTAGACACTCAAATACACTTTACAAACTGAAAAAGATTGAGTAGTAATAATAAAAAGAAACAAAAAGATAAATAAATAAAAGAAAGTATAGGGGTCAAATACATTTTGGGATTACTAATCTAAATCTAAGTGTCTTTGTAGGACAATCTACTCTGGATACTGCAATTACATCTAGATTTCGGGCAGAGAAGCGGCGAACAAGCAACAGTGTCCTCTCTCGACCGGCATTTTTTGAAAAGTGAAAAGTCTTACGAGTATGATCAATGTAATGTTAGCTAGCTACCTCTAAACATGGATTTGGCTGGGCATAAATGTATTAATTTGAGGTGGTAAACACAGTCTTTATCTTATATGTCTGTTAACTTCTCTGTGTTCTAGCGTCTCCCCTCCCATCATTCCCACCGGTGCTCAAAGACGTTTTACAAACTGAAAAGAGAAGTCTGTTTAAAGTTTACCCTACACACCTTCATCATCTGGCATGGCTGTGTGGTTGTCAGATGGTGAGTACCTCCGACATATCTATCAGGACAGAAGACTGTCTATCACTCCACTCGTGTCTCTACCTGCGGTCCATCATGGTTTAAACAAGGGGCAGGGAGTGGGCCTTAGCTTGCTACTCTCACTGGGAATCACTTCATCATGGTAGTTTTCATGTCAACCATTTTATGGCCTCCATCAATTCAACTAACCATGTTGACTAAAATAATGATAAGCATCCGGAACTCCCAACGAGGTGTCATAAATCAACAGTCAACAACCGCAAGGGAAAAAAAGAAAAAAAACGCTACTTTATGAGCTGACAGCACCCTGTTTAATGAAGACACACTTTTATTAGGTAATCATAAATCACTCAATTCTATTATGCTGCTTTTATGAATCTGATCATGCATGCATAGGGCTTGGTTCTTTGTAACAGCTATCAGAGTTCTATTATAGTATAACAAAGGTGTATTCCCCACACACACTTACTAACCCTAGATAGCTATGTCAAATGTATGCCATGGGCTAGCATCCATCAGCTTACCCTTAGAAGAGCACTTTTAGGTGGCATAGCGGACTAAGTGTTGACCACGTAACCGCAGGGTTCCCGGTTCGATTCCGGCCGTGGACATATCCTGCATGTCATCCCTTCTCTCTCTCTCACCCATCCTTCCTGTCAAAATCTATACTATCTCTAACACAATAAAAATATGAGTGGGACTGCCCCACTTAGAAAAAATAACTTTAAAAAAAGAAAGAAGAAGAGCACATTCATTCATTCATTAAAACCATGTTCTCCCATGGTCACACTCTTCCACGCTCACTATGGATACATAAAACATGCCTCTGTGTGGAAGTCCTCCACCATGTCAATAGTTGCCTGTGTATCAGAATATATCTGAATAAATGGGAAGTTTAGGGGAAAATATTGAACATTTCCTTCCTTGAATGAGGCGGTTCCAATGCAAGTTATGACATATTGTTCTGACATGCTTTATGTAGTTTTATGTTTCATGGAGTGTGGAAAAAAAACAGTCCTGACCCTTCCACTTCCATGATAAACACTGAGAATACCTCTCCATGTTTGGTCTGACCCGTCCACCCCACAGTTATGACTTTACCACTATTTATGAGGGAGAAATCACCGCAGTTTTGTTAAAAACACGAGCAAGAAACTGAGTAGAGGCATAAATGCCGTACTAGCAGCATACCACATTGGTCATGGTGACTGGGTAGGCCTACCACTCAACAAAGATGGGCAGGGTGTGTAGGATTGTGGTGTAGAATGGATCCAGCTGGTATTATGGCCTAAGTACAGATGTTTAAACGTTGTGTCAACCTCCAATTGACAAAATAGTTAAGGGGTTGGATATTCCATTTGTATTTTCTATTTGAAGAGTGTACCAACATGTCATACAATGTTGTAGAGTAATTACAGCATTATTAGAAAGGTAAAGGGGGAGCACAATGTATATATACATATGGAAGTGTGATGTCGACATCTTGTGAAATAATTTTGAGGAAGGCAAATAAGAAGATAAGAGTACATTTGTGGACGATTTGTCACGGATACAGGATTTTTGTACAGTTGTGAAGTTGCTAAAGAATGTGCTCACACAGTCACACAGGACCCTAACAACACGATGTTTGAAGTTCACACACTTTTGCTGCGCTTGATTCAAAATTCACAGATTCCCTTTGATACTGTGTGAGCTTTCTGCGATGACACGATGACGCCCCAACATCACTGCACTGGAAAAAGCATTAGTCATTCCTCTCTCAAACACACGTCGTTCTACACGTCATTACTTCCTCAGAATGATAAAGTCAAGTCAGCTAAACATGGTTGATTTAATAATACTCCACACACAATATGATGTGGAGGTTTATTTACTGAGCTAGGTAAGCAGTGAAGATGGTACAGTACAGTAGACACACATTCGAAAAGCTCAACCATGTGCTGAGTAAATCCTACATGATTTATTCTTTTGCTCCCAAGGTCACACATGGTATACATTCACACTGTTTTCCAACTAGCCTCTGCTCTCAGTTATAGCGCCAATATGTTCCAAAAGCATGCTGTCTTCTGAGAGACTACCCCGAGGCTTCTATCCTTGAGTTTGGAACAAGACTTGGATAGCGTGTGATAGCTGGAGATTAGCTTTTAGCTTCCCACACCCCTCGACTGACAGCGAAACCACCCACTCCACCTACGTCTCTTGAAATGAATACACGGAAGAGCAACGTATGCTCCGCCACTTCCCATCGGAGAAAAGACTCAGTGGAGAAATACTTCGGTGGGCCTACATATGCTGTGAAGAGTCATGCATGTGTGTGATTTTATGTTACACTCTGGAACACTCCAAACCTTTGCTTCAAGAGATCTCTGGGAGTTATCTCTCAAAAACCTGATTAAAAAAAAGGGGTTTTGTTCCCAGTGAAAAACCCATTTTGTTTGAATGAATGAATGAATGAATGAATGAATGAATGGTCTTTATTGTCATTGATATAGTACAGGTACCAAACAACGACATT
The DNA here is from genome assembly GCF_963989245.1 of Nansenia antarctica. Classification (NCBI taxonomy): domain Eukaryota; kingdom Metazoa; phylum Chordata; class Actinopteri; order Argentiniformes; family Microstomatidae; genus Nansenia; species Nansenia antarctica. The sequence goes on along the minus strand of NC_137683.1, from coordinate 8,505,660 downwards.
TGGGAGGGGGGGCTCCCCTGGTGCTAGGAAAAAAAAAACTAAAAAACAAGAAGGGAAAGGAGCTGGTTTACATAAATAAAGGCTATGTACACTATCCACTATACTATACTGTACAGATAAAACACTGTGCTGTACTCTATGCTATGCTATACCTATTTTAACATTTCCTATTCTCTGCAACCTTATGTACCCTAGGGTTGTCATATTGCACATAGTGTTATTGCACATTCATTTAAAGTGTCGCAGTTTGCAGGCTTGAAATGTACACATTTGTGCCTCAGCACTACACCTGATTTCAATCCAGCAGCTACCATCAATCCGTCCAGACTGTCCAGGGCCCAGTTTCTGTTGTTTCTGACATTTACAGATAGGACTCATGAAATATTTACTGGAATGTTTTGAAGATGTTTTTAATACTTGGACTGGGAGTAAACTTGTTGAGAATGAAACCCCTTATCTCCTGCATGAGCTTAATGCTCGGAGATCCCAGGAACGACCGAGACGGAGCTGGAGTGGAGAGATCCAGTCGTCACCAGAACAAGGACACAAGAGAAACAAAAACCTCTGAATACAGGACGACGGATAAAACAATAATGAACGAATTAAAAAGAAATATTCAAGTTGGACAAAGTGCGTACACACACTTCATTTCTATACCTCACTATTTGTGAATAAATGATGCCAAAATGGATACATGAATTCAGCAAACGGCCCCTTTAACTGGAGGAAAAGATTTGAAGCGTTTTAATCACATGGTTCACTGGTCAAAACCACCCTCTTTGTACACAGAATGTTCTGGTAAAGTAGGACAAAGTAGACACGCTACTGTAGGCCTGTGGTGGTCGACAGGCATTTGATCCTCCCCACAGTGCCTTAGCTTAGTGCCTTAACTGTCCTAATTTCAACAGTGCCTTGAAATGCCACTGGTGTGTCTGTCTACCCAGGCAACCTCAATACCCTGCACACAGGCACCACGGTACAGCTACAGCGCAGACACCCACACTCTTCTCTATGGCCTCAAAGACAAGCAGTGTTCAGTCTTAGTGAAACGATCTCAACATGTTAGTCATGCTAGTATCTAGGACACGTTTGATAATGCTATGAGGTTCCAACGCAGCGCTGACAAATATAGGCTAAGGCTATTGCAAATGTCTACAGCTGAGTGTGCTCGATTAACATTCTTCCTCTCAGAAACACGCTTCCTTCTGAAAGTAACGGAGTTGAATATTAGGATGTGAACGCTAACGGCTGATGTGCAGACACACACACACACACATATATCCTTGTGTCCCCAGGGCCCCAGCATGACCACAGGAAGCATGAGTTAGCCCCTGATAGGGCCATCAGTAGGACGACACACAGCCTGGGTCAGGAAGGAGCGGGGAGGGAGGAAGTCAAACTGCTTTGTTTACTGCCTCTCATTCAGACCCCAACCGCTCCACTGCCTCTGTGACTGCTGGGGGTGGGACACGCACACACACACACACACACACACACACACACCATACACACACAAACACACACACCATACACACACACACACACACCATACACACACACACACACACACCATACACACACAAACACACACACCATACACAGACACACACAAACACACACACACACCATACACACACACACACCATACACACAAACACACACACACACACAGAAACACACACAGACACACACACACCATACACACACACACCATACACACACAAACACACACACCATACACACACAAACACACACACACACACAGACACAAACACACACACACACACACACACACCATACACACACAAACACACACAAACACCATACACACACACACACCATACATACACACACACACACACGCACACACAGTTGAAGCAGAGGGGAAACCAGGGACCTGACTTGCTCTACAGGCCTAGAGTGTTGGGACAGAACAGCGAGCAGAGAGGGAGGACAGTAGTCACTCTGACAACACCAGGATATGAAATATGAAATATTGAAAATATGAAATGTTCAAATATGAAAACAAGAGTGTGAGTGTGAGGCAGCGTGTGTGTACAGTCTGCTCTGTACATATACGGTACTATAAGCGACTGTGCTATCGTCCGTCTTTGACATCCTTCCTTCCTGTTTCCCATAGCGGCAGGGAGATGAGATGAGCCTCTCCCCAGAGAGCGAGCTCTCATCTGGGCATCAGCCCTCTGCTCAACCCCCCTCTACCTCCACCTCCCTGCCTGGGTACATTAAACAAGGATTTAACACCCCTGTCTGCGCCTCCATTGAGCCTGGCGACCTTGGTTCCCTCCGCATGATTTATCACCCCGCCAAGTCCATGACTGAAACCGATGCTTCTCTGCGTACGGAAGAAGAGTGAGAAAGGAGAGTGAGAAAGAAGAGTGAGAAAGGAGAGTGAGAAAGAAGAGTGAGAAAGGAGAGTGAGAAAGGAGAGATGAGAAAGAAGAGTGAGAAAGGAGAGATGAGAAGAGTGAGGCGGAAAAAAAAGAACGAAAAAAAACGTCCCGAGCTTCCGGTTGTAACATCTCTGAAGTATGACTCAGCGCTAGAGGAACAGAGAGGATAGAACGTTCTAGGCAGACAGCAGACTCTCTCACGGCGAGACCGACAGGGGAGGCCGGCCGCCGTTCGTCAAAGTTTCACTTTCCCGTCGTGAAAGACGGAGGCAGAGATAGTCTAGCCCTCCAGCAGGATGGGTTAGTGCACAGCTGGGGAGAGGGAATGGGAAAGAAAAGAACACATGGGTCTCTGTGTGTGTGTGTGTGTGTGTGTGTGTGTGTGTGTGTGTGTGTGTGTGTGTGTGTGTGGTGTCTGTGTGTCGGTTTGCGTGTGTGCATGCGTGCATGCGTGCATGCAATGTGTGCGTGTGTGTGTATGCGTGTGTGTCTGTGTGTGTCGGTGTGCGTGTGTGCATGCGTGCGTGCCTGCAATGTGTGTGTGTGTGTGTGTGTGTGTGTGTGTGTGTGTGTGTGTGTGTGTGTGTATGTGGGTGTAGGTGTGTTCATGCTTGAAGAAGCCCAGCTGATATCTGAAGAGCAGTAAGTACAGTTTAGCCAGATGTCATCATCCACCGTGACGATTCTCAATGTGTCACAACATTAACCAGAGAGGCTTCAGAGCAGGCGAACATATCGAGATTTAACAGGGTGCCATGATTCAAGTGTCATGCCTGGGAACTCACCATAGAGACCGCCTATGTATACTCACATAGATTACCTTCAGACAGGCTACTGTACAGACAGTTATTATGTATATTCAATATGCACCATTCAATGTTTATGTGCCGTATGAATGTCAATGTTGAGGCGACCTTTGGTGTGCAAGCTCAAACGCTGTGAGGAAAGCGTGGACCGCAACATTCTCTCTGTCATCATGCCCTGTGTGATTTCTCCACATGGCTGCACACAAACACACAAGCGCACACACACACACACACACACACACACACACACACAAACACACACGCGCACACACACACACACACACAAACACAATCAAGAACAGAGCTCAGACTAGTCCTGGCCCCCTGTTAGCGTAAAGCCATGCGGTGTGCGTTGTGCGTTGTCCCCTAAGTATCCATTACCCGACAACTGTCATCTGATACCCAGCCACACGCATCCGCCTCGGAGAGGACTAGCTGAAGGGCAGTAGACTGCCACAAGCAGACAGGGAGATAGGGGGAAGAGAGAGAGAGAGAGAGAGAGAGAGAGAGAGAGAGAGAGAGAGAGAGAGAGAGAGAGAGAGAGAGAGAGAGAGCAAAAGAGCAAAAGAACGAAAGAGTGAAAGAGAGACTGCAAAACAATAACAATGCAGACAAACACACCGGGGGGTGAGAGAGAGAGAGACAGAGAGAGATAGAGAGAGATAGAGAGAGAGATAGAGACAGAGAGAGAGAGACAGAGAGAGAGAGAGAGAGAGAGAGAGAGAGACAGAGACAGAGAGAGACAGAGAGAGAGAGAGAGCAAAAGAGCGAAAGAGTGAAAGAGAGACTGCAAAACAATAACAATGCAGACAAACAC
>NC_137683.1:8424126-8499126 GCF_963989245.1 Nansenia antarctica | reverse complement strand
TGTGTATAGGGGAGTGGACAAAACACACCCTAACACCACACGACGTGAACATGAGTATGCTGTGGCTATGTCAAAACACAGCCTTCACTTGATGTTATGGACAGACAAATACAAATATGTGGCTACAACAAGGGATGTTACAAACAACCTGGCAGGCACTTGGGTTTTGAGGACAGAATTCTTACTTTGAGGTAATAAGACAAAAACCCTGAAAGCCCTGGGCGACGGAGAAGCCTAATGAAAACCACTACAGCCTAATGAAAACCACTACACAACCCATAAAACAAACACGCAGGATGGATGTTTTCACAGAGAAAGCCTGGTTCTAACTGCAGGTGAGTCTCCCATCTGCTGCCCGCCCCTCCCCCGCTCCATTAGCGACTGTAGAGCTAGCCAGCCAAGGATGATGGGGCTGGATAACTATCTAATGTTATAGCTGTCCAATCCCATTGCCACAGAGTGAAATTGGCTCGAGTCATTATAGAGCATTTAAACTAGATTTAAATCAATGCCCCAGGGCAGAGAACTGGAATGGAATTGGGGCGTCAATCTCTTCATGCTCCTTCAGAATGTGGGACATTGTACGCTTCAGCTTGTGACCCAACACTCAACAATTGGAAACATTTTGGGCCCTAACAGTTGGAAAGTAAAGTGATTGTAATCGCATATTGATCATGTATTGATCATGTATTGATCATGTATTGTAATATTTGCATAAACATATTCAACGTGGCCTGGGGTGGTCCAGTGGTCTAGCATCGCGGTCTACAGTGCACACACATGCCCATGTCGGCATGGGTTCGAATCCGGCCCTGCTGACATGCCCTCTCTCCCTTCTTCTCCTACTTTTGGGTGGCACGGTGGCAGAGTGGTTAAGATCACTGCCTCACAGTCTCAAGGTACTGGGTTCGAATCCCGGTCTCGGAAGGTGCTGGGTTCGATTCCTGGTAATCACTGTGGGAGTTTGCATGTTCTCCCCGTGCCGCGTGGGTTTCCTCCGGGCACTCCGGTTTCCTCCCACATGAATGAATGAAACATGCAGTATGAATGAGTAAGAATGCGAGTGAATGCAAGTGAATGTGAATGCGAGTGAGCATTCCCAGGGCTCCTTCGAAAATGAGACTCGTCTCAAAAGGAATTCCCTGGTAAAATAAAGGTTCATTTCATTTCCTATCTGTCCAATAAACATATTCAACAAAGCTGTTGGTTTGTGTTTGGAATCCCCCGGGGGCCCAGATTCTGGCAGGTGAGGGGAGGAGAGAGCTCCGTGACTGCAGTCCAACTGGGTTTTAATTATAAATGACTTAATTCAGCGAAGCACAATTTAAGCTGTTGCTGTAACAAGCATGGCAACACATTGTGTCATATAGCCTACCGTGAATCTAAAGATAGATTTCGCCCTATTTAGAAGATGATAATCCTTCTTGATTGTGTAATCAAAAAATACCCTGTAATATATACACAATCAATTATGTTAGTTTTTTTTTTTTAGCACAACTGACAGATTATGGTTTTGCTTACAAACACAAACAGTCCCAAATGTCACTGTTGCCTCCCTGCTAGGAAAGATTGTTTCTGGTTCCCCTAGAAGGTGGGGAGAAAGGTCAAAGGTCAGTTGTGTTTATAGCCACCTGGGGGCTCAGGCTAAGGGTTGCTATTGATCACAGTGGCACTCAGAGTTGTGTTGCCTGAAGCCTTGAGTAAACCCTGACAGATGTTCAAACTAAATGTTCAAGCTCAATTTCAGAAAAACTGTTGCCAACTGTACACACATATCTATATGAGCACTCTGTCTGTCTGTCTGTCTGTCTGTCTGTCCGGCCGTCAGTCGCTCTCTCTCACTCTCTCTCTCTCACACACACACACACACAGTAAAAGGGCATGGAAATGTATGTGTCCCATATCCTCATCAATGCCACACATCCTGTCTGTGAGGCCCCTCCCAACCAGAGCCCCCCCCCCCCCCCCTGTAGCCTCAGTGATGTCTAATTAAACTGACTTTATTAAACTACCAGCATGGCTGTTAAGAGCCACAGACGTTTTCACAGCAGCACAGCGCAGCACAGACAAAGAGTCCCATCAGAATAATGAACCAAAGGCTTAAAAGCCCGTCTAAAAACTGAAACGTTCAAGGTTTAGTTTTAATGAGGGGAAACCCAGTCATTGCTACGTCCTGCCTACACTACAACAGCACAACAGTAGGCTCACATCGTCTCGCCATACAACAGGGAGAACACACTATTCACAATAGAGGACACTATTCACTATTCAGTAAGGTACAATATTCACAAGTGATCCACTATGATTGCACTCTTCTCTCGTATACCAGCATTGGTGCAACAACTCACTCTATATAGACAGCCAGAACAAAACTGTCATTTCACCCACCTAAAGTTTTCTCAGCGTATTGTGCATGTCTAGCCCAGACTCTTGCCATTAAGTTTATTGGCCAGTCCGGATTTTGCCCCAAATTCAATATGGTAAATAAAAACCAATATGGCTGCCATAATAACATTGAATAGGGGTTTAATCACCTACAAATGTATACAAATCTATGATAAAAACACATTTTTCGTCAGAGTTGTGATATACTGTATATCTGTGCCCATGCAGACTATATCAGATCTCTGATATAACCAGCCCCACTGAACTGTACGCCCACAATCCAGTAGAAAAAGGTGCTCTTGAGACAACGCTTTGCCCCGTACGGGGTTAGCGAAGCAAACAAACAGTTGGTCACATCTCCTGAATGCCCATGTCCTCTCCATGGCAGGACGGACAGGACACAGGGTTCTTCAGCGGAAGGGAGGCGGATGGAACAGGAAGAGCTCGCAGGCTCAACTGCTCTAAGTCATAGTCATGACCTCGGGCGAGCGTTAGGCTGCAACGTCACCCTAGCATCGCCAGGGGCAAACTTGAATACATGGGATGGACTGAGGATGGACTGAGAGCGCCTGCAAGTCTCTAACACACACTCGACTGTGGCCAACGGGAGCAACAAGGCCGTCTTTTAGGATACAATCTTAATGTCTGCTCAGGGTTCGACATTAACGGTTGCCCAATTGCCCGGGGCGAGTAAAAAATTCGCTGGGTTTGTTTGCGTGACAGCGACCGTGCTGATGATCGTGGAGTGAAGACATTATTAAAGCGTACGTGCTGATCGACAGACAGGTGGGTTCATCTAGTCTGGTCTGGCGCCTGCGCCGTCCGTTGTTCTTCCTGCACACCGACACACAGATCCAGGATCCAGCGGCGGCGTCGCTGTCGCGCAAACAAACCCGGCGAATTGTTGACTTGCCCCGGGCGATCGGGCAACCGTTAATGTGGAACCCTGCTGCCATTTCCAATGATTCCAATGGAGCGTTGGTGAGAACCTCCAAGTCCCAAGAAGGAACAGGCTGCCTGAAAACCAGGAAGGAGATGGCATGCTCCCTTCATAAAGCAACCAAAACAAGGATCAGCTCCCATACTGTACCTACTGCATGTACCTACTGTACATACTGTACCTACTGTACCTACTGCGGAGGAGAAGGCTTTGCCCTTGTTGAGCAGCATTTGCAGGATTGAGAGAACAGGGGAAGTGGCACCGACAAGCCGCTGTTCTCGCACCACACCTCCAACTGTCACCTGCACTTCAGGGCCTATAGGCCCTAGTGCAGGTTGGCACCGGCACACTGGATTGTAGCAATTACGAGCCGAGGACAGGCATGTTGAGTTTAGATTGGACCTCTCACGGGCCAACGCCAGAGATCCATCCATCATCACCTCAGGTGAGGGTGGAACAGCTGGCCCTGGCCCCTGGCAGAGGAAAGGAAGGAAGCTCCGCAATCTCCACTCACCATGGAGGCCCGGGAGTGGACGGAGTGCGTCTGGCCACAGGCGGGTTAGCGGATCCGAACATTGAGAAGAACAACTCGCCGTGTGTGTTGTCTCCAGGTAGGAACAGATCGACGGCAGCTTGGCCATAACGACTCGAAATCTCCTGAGCGACTCCCCGGTAGGTGAAGTCGCCAATTCCCGGGAGAGAGGGAGGGGACCCCATGACAACAGGGAGGGAGGGGACCCCATGACAACAGCAGATTCCCGGGAGGGAGGGGACCCCATGACAACAGGGAGGGAGGGGACCCCATGACAACAGCACATGCACATCTGAGTTCAGCCAGCACCGGGAGCTTGTTTCCCCATGGCGGTTGAATGACGACTGTCAGAGTATGCACCCTCCTGTATGCCCCCCCCATCCCCGTGTGACGACTGTCAGAGTATGCCCCCTCCTGTATGCCCCCCCATCCCCGTGTGGGGTCTCGACTGTCAGTATGCCCCCTCCTGTATGCCCCCCCATCCCCGTGTGGGGTCTCGTCAACATGTCAGAGTATGCACCCTCCTGTACGCCCCCCCCATCCCCGTGTGGGGTCTCGTCAACATGTGAGACACTCGTCGGATACTGGCACATGCCTGACTGTGCCAATTAAGAGACAGATCCAGAGTGACAACCCTCAGAAGTGGAAGTCCCTCGTGAGTAGGAGGCGGAGTGAAACCCCCATGATCAAGGACGTTGTCTCACTTTGAACATTATCATACATGTTTAATGATGATTAAACCTCCGTTCGTTGGTATTACGGCATCCATATTGGATTGCGGCCGCCATATTGAATTTGGGCCAAAAGCTGAATTGCAAGGGCAGTAGCTAAACAAGCATTATCCACTTTGACTGGGCGAAATGGCTGTTTGGTCCTGGCTGGGGCCTGTCTAATAGTAGTAATATGCACTGATCCACTCAAGGTGGTTCCAAACTGACAACAGTCATTAAAGTTGAATCAGTCAAATGCATGAAATGAGGGGGAGTGCAAACACGCTGGAAGGTTTTGCTCTTACCTTTCCAAAGTTCCGCACGTCGAACAAGTCGAAGGCCTCAAAGAGATCACTCTTCTTCATAGCAAACGTCTCGTTGCATGCATACAGGAACGTCCTGATGTTCTTCAAACAGAGGAACTGGAAATAGAAAAAAGAATGATGTTCAATATGTCATGTTATTGTTAGGTATAAATAAACCTCCATTTTTCAGACTATAGGAAATACAGAAATGTTAACTATCATCATGTGTGAGAAAAGTAACATGACATACTGTAGGCACACTGTAACTCAAAATCGGACATTAACAATTGACATTTGTTTAGTTGTAATGTATATAATGTATTATTTGTATTTGGTTGAATTATGTGACCAAAATAAGCCTGGGACCCCCATGTTGACATGCTCAAGTATAGACTGAAATGTAAGCAGATATAACTAATGTCTCTATTTATAAACTGTTAGGAGGCTGAGAAATAATACCCATAATTCCCCAGTTCCCAGAATCAGCCTGTCTTAGTGTTATGATTTCTTAACACTGGCCTGCCTGACCCATTTGCCACAAACTGTCTAAACGTTTAGCTTCAGCTTCAAGAGGTCAGTGAAAGTTCACGTCTGTTTCACACTTGAACTTGGCAGCTACACAACACATTACCTCCCACCAGTATAGACATAGCACCAAGAGCCCAGCTCGGAGACCCCTTTGACCCTTAAATAATGATGGGATCAATTACTAACTGGGCAAACATTTCTGCTTAGTGTGCGCCCCAAATTTGGGGTAATGGTTCCAATGAACGTCAATAGGCAGGGTTTAATCAAAAACACATTAATCTGGGAGTACATTGAGTCAGAGTCAGCAACCAAATGTTGGCCAAAATAAAAATAGGAGATTTAGTGAACGCAAACTGCTGACGCGCTTCTCAGCATAGATTTCAGAGGGTGGCAGGGGGACATTCATCACTCTCACCTACTGTTAACCTTTTGATCAGAGTGCTATGTCTGAGAGACAGAGAAACGAGACAGAGAGGAAGAGACAAACGGGGAAGCAGTTAAGATAATTGACAAACATAAAACATGTCTGAAAAACGTCAGTTGGATAGTTAGGAAACACAGGCTGAAAAAGAGGATGCTGGGCCATGAGTACATTGGGTGGAGGATGTTGGCTCGCAGCTGTCACATTACTAGATTAGGCCATTCCCACTGGGCTAACTGTAATGTTTTCTCATCTGTAAAATCTGATTTGTAATACTTTAATTACAGTGTTACTACACAGGTTTAGGGGCAACATAATGTGAGTGTTACTGAAATATGAGATAAATATTAATTGTTGCTGGACAACACTGTCATCATGAAGTGTGCATAATCAGCTATATCGCTAGCTTAAGTGACACACTAAATGCAGGATATCCCTAACAACAAGTCAGCAATGTAAATAGGGCTTCAAGCTACTGTTCTGCACGCAGATAAGGATCTTAATTGGTGTGCCCTGTTATGGTACATGCTGATCAGAGGAGGCTGTTGAGATTAAATGACATCACAAACTTCCCTAAGACAGCCATCATTAAAAAAAAGCTGTACTCAGATTTACAATTTAACCAGGGACTAGCCCTGTTAGTTCAGGCCACTTTTCAAACTCCTCAGAAATGACACCGCTGAATTGTCAGTGTGTTTTTCTGGTCTTGAGTAACAGGTCGGTTTCACAGGAAGTGGTTTATCTGTAACTGTTCTTCCTTTGAAAACGAATGCTGCCTAACAGAGTTACTTGAAAAAGCAATCTATGGTGACAGCAAATACAGTAGACGAGGGTGCACAAACTCTATACACAATATACTAGTAAACACTGTCAAGTCCAAAACAGAATACACAGAGAAGTCAAATATGGAAGGAGGCAAAATCATCTTTCTTTATTCAGAACATGCTCGTGCTAATGTATGCAATGTAACACAGATTTGTCTGAGATGTGATGAGCACAAACATAAATATGAAATGCCCCTCCGTTCTCTGTTGCATCAGGCATTACCGTACTGATGACTTCACAGCTAAGGCCTCAAGGCACAGGTAAGACAGGCAAGCAAATGCATGCAGACAGCTAGTTAATAATATCGAATGTTTACACTTGTTCGTATCATATTTTCATCAGAGGAGCAGCCCGTCTCGTAGACGGCCCGGAGTCTTTTGAGAATCCCAGAGTACTTTGGTATCTGAAGGAAGCAGCCTTGCAAAACGCATCGGAATTCCACTCTGTACGATGCGGTGAGGCGTGAGATGGGGGGGAGGGGGGTGGGGGGGGGGACGACAAACTCGCATGAGCAAGCACCAGGGAGACTACACATCACAAGACTGGGCTGTTTTCTGCATTACGGCACACTCATCTACGCAGAACCCTGACTGGTGTGTGTGTGTGTGCGTGCCTGCGTGTGTGTGTGTGTGTGTGTGTGTGTGTGTGTGTGTGTGTGGTGTGTGTGTGTGTGTGTGTGTGTGTGTGTGGTGTGTGTGTGTGTGTGCGTGCGTGTGTGTGTGTGTGTGTGTGTGTGTGTGTGTGTGTGTGTGTGTGTGGTGTGTGTGTGTGTGCGTGCGCATGGCTCATCTCAATCTCCTTTGGCATCGAATGACGATACCGTTGTTACGTCTCGGTAGGAGGCCCCGATAATATCTATAATATCTATCATATCTATCATATCTATAATATCTATCATATCTATCATATCTATAATATCCATCATATCTATCATATCTATCATATCTATCATATCTATCATATCTATCATATCTAACATATCTATAATATCTATCATATCTATCATATCTATAATATCTATCATATCTATGATATCTATCATATCTATCATATCTATAATATCTATAATATCTATCATATCTATAATATCTATAATATCTATCATATCTATAATATCTAGCATATCTAGCATATCTAGCATATCTAGCATATCTATAATATCTATCATATCTATAATATCTATCATATCTATCATATCTATCATATCTATCATATCTATCATTGACTCAGCATGGACCCAGAGGCCTGCGTAGTGCGAGGGAGGCTTCATACCACACAGCATAATGATGGTGTAGCGTTTCATCTCAGAGGCCTCTGTCCCTGTCTCCCCACCGGGACACACAGAGAAGAAAGGCCCGCCGCCTCCCCACATTCTAGTTTTCAAGTCATGTGTTATTGCGCCATTGAGTCGAATGTGCTTCGCTTCCTTCAATAAGGATCCTATTCTGCTTATGTATTCCTCTGTACACTCTGAAGCTCCATGGCAACCGCCATAATGGATCTTTTACAACCTGTTGTGTATTGTCGAAAATAAGAAAAGACAAGCAGCTTATTGTTTTACCTTGCTTATTGTTTTATCTTGCTTATTGCTTAAGTGTCAAACTGCAGTGCCATGACCGCTTCTTTTACATTACGTTTACATTTTGGCCATTTAGCGGACGCCTTTATCCAAAGCGACTTACGACAAAATGCATTCGTCTAAGTAAGTGAATCATCTATCCATCCGAAAAAGGGATTGACTGCTATGACTTTGCAGTGGGCAGCTCATTCCACAAGCAGGGTGCCAGCCAGGACAGTCAGCTCTCTGGCAGGGGAAGCACAGACGCCGTACAAGGATTGTCATTATAAACCTGAAACGCTTTAGTTGAATCAACTGAATAGGATATGCATACAGACAAGCATATAGTAAGAAGAGAGAGAGTAGAGAGGCCTGTGTTCTTTTTTGGCTTGAAAGACTACACAAAGAGAGACAATGTGAACATGTAGCTACAGCGCTAGAGCGATGTCTGGTACTCGACAGGATATTGGGTCAGAAGAATGACATCACGAGCTCACATGCTTTCCTCTCTGACTCGGCCCTCTCGAGACGTGTGTATCCTATCGGGTGTGTCGTAATGGAGTCAGATGCGACACTATAGGGAAACTGGGGCCGTGGTAATAGCACGCACATTATATGCTAGTGAAACGGATCACCCTATGTCCCATACATTCACTGGACATCTGGGACCTGTTCTCAGCTGTGGAGCCAGGAAATGTGAGCTGATGTGTAGGCGAGGATGTGCTGCTGCTGACTGGAGAGAAACAGCTGCACACTCTCTGACACCCAGGTCCAGGTTGGGGGTCAACTCTGCAGACTTGCAGCTAGAAAAGCAAGAGATACCACCCCCCCACAACTTGTCTTCTGCTCTGTCTATACCTTTCCTAAGCAGTGTAGGGGACAGGGAGTGACTGTGTGTAGGTTATAGAGTGAGTGCAGCAGCCGTGCTGAATCTCTCCTACTGTAAAAAAAAAAAAAAAAAAACGGTGGCGGTGACTTGTTCACCTCAGTGTAGACACAATGTAGGAGAAGTTCAGAGTTCCTTTATCAAGGTTATATTACGAATCATGTATTGACAATACTAGTACTATGTGATTACCGTAGTCATCTTCAATCAATGAGGCACTTTTAAAGAGCACACCGTATAGGCTAAAAGATAATGCACAGCAGTCTAATGAAGAAGTCAACTGACGTGCCAGTAACTCAATTTCACTAATCAACCATTTGGCGAGAGAGAGAGAGAGAGAGAGAGAGAGAGAGAGAGAGAGAGAGAGAGAGAGAGAGAGAGAGAGAGAGAGTGAGAGAGAGAGAGAGAGTAACATAACTTTCCAGTTGTGTCTTTTATTCCAGACAACCTAATTCATCATCAGCTTAAGTGCCTACCTCTTTATTTCAACACAGTTTGATTACATTATTAATGAGCGATAAATGTTTCACCCGATCGACCGCCAAGCCGTCCCAAGCAGCTGATCCAAACCAATGCATTTTGTTTACTTTCATGTACAGCCAGAGACGGAAGGGGGGGCGGCTAGCCCTCTATACTTGAAGGAACAGCATTTTCTATTAAAGCCTGACTTTAACCCCATAACCCTCACCACCAACCACTATATGCGCCCCCTTGATAGTAATTACATTTTTTCATTAGGTGTGATCCAAGTGCTCTGTTTTATCTGTGCAAAAGGCAAGGGTCATGTGGTTTTGACTTTCCGTGATGGGGTCATATGAAAGGGAAGTTGTGAAAAGCTAAGATACTGTATGGTCACCGGTCGAGGTTGTTGGGTAAATGTCGTTCATAGGGGGGCTGCACAGTGGCGTTGTGTTAGGGCAGGTAAACCTTCCAGAAACATTCCCCCCTCCACCCTCTACTACAGACCCCTCCACCCTCTACTACAGACCCCTGCTCCCCTCCCTGGAGCGTGAATGCTGTCCCCTGCTTCTCTTCCTCCCCCCTCCTCCTCCCCCTCCTCTTCCCCCTCCTCTTCCCCCTCCTCCCCCCCCCTCCTCCCCCCCCTCCTCTTCCCCCTCCTCCCCCCCCTCCTCTTCCCCTCCCTCCTCCCCCTCCTCTTCCCCCTCCTCTTCCCCCCTCCTCCCCCCCTCCTCTACCCCCTCCTCTTCCCCCTCCTCCCCCCCCCTCCTCCCCCCCCACCTCTTCCCCCTCCTCCCCCCCCTCCTCTTCCCCCCTCCTCTTCCCCCTCCTCCCCCCCATCCTCTCCCCCTCCTCTCCCCCTCTTCCCCCTCCTCTTCCCCCTCTTCCCCCTCCTCTTCCCCCTCCTCTTCCCCCTCATCCCCCTCCTCTTCCCCCACCTCTTCCCCCTCCTCCTCCCCCTCCTCTTCCCCCTCCTCTTCCCCCTCTTCCCCTCCTCTTCCCCCTCCTCTTCCCCTCCTCCCCCCCATCCTCTTCCCCCTCCTCTTCCCCCTCCACCTCCCCCACCTCTTCCCCCTCCTCTTCCCCCCTCTTCCCCCCTCCTCTTCCCCCTCCTCTTCCCCCTCCTCCCCCCCTCCTCTTCCCCCTCCTCTTCCCCCTCCTCTTCCCCCTCCTCTTCCCCCTCCTCCCCCCCCTCCTCCCTCCCCCCCTCCTCTTCCCCCTCCTCTTCCCCCTCCTCTTCCCCCTCCTCTACCCCCCCCTCCTCCCCCCCCTCCTCTTCCCCCTCCTCCCCCCCCCTCCTCTTCCCCCTCCTCTTCCCCCTCCTCCCCCCCCTCCTCTTCCCCCTCCTCTTCCCCCTCCTCATCCCCCTCCTCCCCCCCCTCCTCTTCCCCCTCCTCCCCCCCCTCCTCTTCCCCCTCCTCTTCCCCCTCCTCTTCCCCCTCCTCTTCCCCCTCCTCTTCCCCCTCCTCTTCCCCCTCCTCTTCCCCCTCCTCTTCCCCCTCCTCCTCCCCCTCCTCTTCCCCCCTCCTCTTCCCCCTCCTCTTCCCCCTCCTCTTCCCCCTCCTCTTCCCCTCCTCTTCCCCCTCCTCTTCCCCCTCCTCTTCCCCCCTCCTCTTCCCCCTCACTCCCCCCCCCCTCCTCCCCCCCTCCTCTCCCCCTCCTCTTCCCCCTCCTCCCCCCCTCCTCTTCCCCACCTCCTCTTCCCCCTCCTCTTCCCCCTCCTCTTCCCCCTCCTCTTCCCCCTCCTCTTCCCCCTCCTCTTCCCCCTCCCTCCCCCCCCTCCTCCCCCCCTCCTCTTCCCCCTCCTCTTCCCCCTCTTCCTCCCCCTCCTCCCCCCCTCCTCTTCCCCCTCCCTCTCTCCCCCTCCTCTTCCCCCTCCTCTTCCCCCTCCTCTTCCCCCTCCTCCTCCCCCTCCTCTTCCCCCTCCTCTTCCCCCCTCCTCTTCCCCCTCCTCTTCCCCCCTCCTCTTCCCCCTCCTCTTCCCCCTCCTCTTCCCCCTCCTCTTCCCCCTCCTCTTCCCCCTCCTCCCCCCCCCTCCTCCCCCCCTCCTCTTCCCCCCTCCTCTTCCCCCCTCCTCCCCCCCCTCCTCTTCCCCCTCCTCTTCCCCCTCCTCTTCCCCCTCCTCTTCCCCCTCCTCTTCCCCCTCCTCTTCCCCCTCCTCTTCCCCCTCCTCCCCCCCCCCCTCCTCCCCCCCTCCTCTTCCCCCTCCTCTTCCCCCTCTTCCTCCCCCTCCTCCCCCCCTCCTCTTCCCCCCTCCTCTTCCCCCCTCTTCCTCCCCCTCCTCCCCCCCTCCTCTTCCCCCTCCTCCTCCCCCTCCTCCTCCCCCTCCTCTTCCCCCTCCTCTTCCCCCTCCTCTTCCCCCTCCTCTTCCCCCTCCTCTTCCCCCTCCTCTTCCCCCTCCTCTTCCCCCTTCCCCCAATGTTTCGCTCTAAAAGGCTGCAGTAAAAAAAACACATCAATGTGGTTCCAGCTGCAGAGGTTGAGAGAGACAGTTCAGCTGATGTCTGACCCTGTTTGTGTGTGCGTGTGCGTGTGTGTGTGTGCGTGTGTGTGTGTGTGTGTGTGTGCGTGTGTGTGTGTGTGTGTGTGTGTGTGTGTGTGTGCGCGTGTGTCTAGATCACAACAACCCAACCAATGTGATGGTATTGAAGATGTCCACATATCACTTACAATTACACAGCATGAGATGCTGTTATATAACCTGGATCCAGGATAAAGGGTAGGAGAAAATGAAAGTTAACTAGCTGCTGAAACACAACACACTACTACACCATTCTAAAAGTGCTCTCCCCCACCACACACGCACACACACACATCCACACACACCCACTCTGTCTCTCTCACACACACCCACTCTGTCTCTCTCTCTCACACACACACACACACACACACACACACACACACACACACACAGACACACACACACTCATACACTGCTGTTGTTCTTATTTCCTCTTTATTTTTAGCCTGATACAAATAACAGCCATTTCATTTGATTCAAGGTGTTCATGCTCCACTGGAGATTGGATGTAAAGGTTGCAGTGTCATTGCTACAACTATGGTTCTGGAATCATCAGATAACTGCCAAGATAATGACGGATCACGTTCCTATAAATATACTGAATGGACAAAGCCATCAAATCTAAAATGACTATTATACAACCTTTCTTTTTTTTTTACACATTTGTGTTGTTCAAATAAGTCCACATTTGATAGTGTTCAGACGTCCACTTAAATAGACTTCAGTGTTACCATCAATGACTATTGTCTTCTTGATAACTGTGTCAGTATTGACAAAAAGCTTTCACAGAGCACTCAGTACAATACAGATTAAATGAACCAGTTTGGATAGGTTTCAAAAACCTAATAAACATTGATTGCATACAAATCTAACTATACTTAAGTAGGCTTTCACAATCCTATAATTTAATCAGTATATATTTCAGAATAACATCATGTATTTCAATAGGACTCTCCATAGGTACATATCAAAAGCTATACAAGTATGTCTTTAACATCTTGTTCAAGCCATGGAGCCATTAGTGGAGTTGTAAGTATGTGTAATTATACATATATTTCCTATATATTTCTAGTGACAAAATGAAAGGTCAATGCTGTGTGTGTGTGTGTGTGTGTGTGTGTGTGTGTGTGTGTGTGTGTGTGTGTGTGTGCGTTCCTGCTTGTGCATGCAGAGATTTGTCCCACCGTCATCTTGAAAACTGCATAAATGTGCATGTCATCATGGTAAAACTGCATAAATGTGCATGTCATCATGGTAAAACTGCATAAATGTGCATGTCATCATGGTAAAACTGCATAAATGTGCATGTCATCATGGTAAAACTGCATAAATGTGCATGTCATCATGATAAAACTGCATAAATGTGCATGTCATCATGGTAAAACTGCATAAATGTGCATGTCATCATGGTAAAACTGCATAAATGTGCATGTCATCATGATAAAACTGCATAAATGTGCATGTCATCATGGTAAAACTGCATAAATGTGCATGTCATCATGATAAAACTGCATAAATGTGCATGTCATCATGATAAAACTGCATAAATGTGCATGTCATCATGGTAAAACTGCATAAATGTGCATGTCATCATGATAAAACTGCATAAATGTGCATGTCATCATGGTAAAACTGCATGAATGTGCAAAGCGTCCACATGATGACATTAAACTACATTAGAATTTTAAATCTGATTCAGGCAGCATGACATGTCAGGGTGTCATAATTAATTCAAGATTGTAAAATCCCATGTGTGCTTGCCTACACATCAGTACTGACCAAGGAGTTTCCTGGGAGTGAAGAGTTGTTAGGGAACAGGCACCTCTGGGACAGCCTGCTCTCCTATCTAACTCTCCTCTCCTTGTGTGTTATTGTACATACCGTATACACCCCAGCTCACAGCCTGGGGGCAGAAATATTGAGGACCAGATTTTGTTGAAATGAGTGGGAACAGAAAATGAGCAGAAATTGTACAAGGGGAATATGTAAGATCGGCTGCGGATGGCATCATCAAACAGTCTCTCTCTCTCAAAGCGTGCTGAAATCAAGAGCTAGGCGGTTCAACTGATGATGAATTAGCTTGTGCTCAGGAATATGTTACTCTCTCCCTCTCTCTCTCTCGTCATATGGAACATATGTGTGAGCATTCTGGTTCCACTGTAAGAGGAAGAGCTGCCTACAGTATGTGAGGTTATGTGAGTTTGCCATGCCAGTACTTCACACCGAGGGCATGCAACTTCCTTCCTCCCTCCATTCCATTTCCTCTATTCCTCTGCATCATCAAAGCTAAGGGACACTTGTGTGAGACCCATAATATAGGCTGTGTGTTAGCTATGTTACTTTAGTCAGCAAACAACAGTTGACTATGTGGCACTTTTGTCTGTAATAAGTCAAATACTACTGGGTCTTACTTGTTTAGGAGTGTCTGGAGAGGTAATAGATGTAAAAGGCAGCTGAGCATATACCCATTCAGAGCATTCAGAGAAGACCTTCTCCCCTCAGTACCTCAGTACATCATTCAGTGTACCATTCAGAGCAGACCATTGAGAGCAGTATTTTCATATACAAATACTGAATGCCTATTTTGAGGTTTATACAAGATCAACATTTTGAAATACTGTAGACTCCGCTTGACTCCCTTCTGCTGCACCTGTTGCAGTTTCTTCTCCTCTCGCAATTGGATGCATTTTCATGCATTCCCCTGAGAACTACTCTAAGATCTACAACAGCAGCTTCCAAGATCAGTCATATCCGGACCAAGCTCCGGACCTGGGGTGATAGGGCCTTTTCAGCCGCAGCCCTGTCCCTCTGGAACGCCCTCCCCAACCACATCAGACAGGCCAACACCCTCCCAACATTTAAACAGGCCCTCAAAACCCACCTCTTCAAGCTCGCCTTCACCAGTTAACCCTCTCCCCCTCCCCTTCCCATGTGTCCCCTACCTTAATTAGGCCCCTATACTTTATTTTTATTTTTTGTTTTTGTTTCTTTTTATTATTACTACTCGATCTTTTCAGTTTGTAAAGCGTCTTTGAGTGTCTAGAAAAGCGCTATATAAGTCTAATGTATTATTATTATTATTATTATTATTATATATTTTGAAAATGTTGAATACAAATTGTAAATTATGTTTTTGATGACACAACATAGCTAAAAGTCGCACTTCAAACCATTGTACCCTACTCTACATATCGTGCTCTTATGAGAGTGAGGCTAATGCTCCCTCTTGTCAGGCCTGGTGTTGGAGCACACTGCTTGACTCTCCAGAGGAGCTAATGTATTGTGCTTTAATTGCGCGTCTAATGCTACCACAGGGGTTGGAGCTTCTTTAAAGCCCTATTATGTCCTTGGAGATGGGACTACTGTATGGGGTCCAGACAGGGCCTTTGTACCAAGCCTGTTCACTGCCTTTGTCTCTCTGTCTCTGTGTGTCCCCTGGGTGCGTCCCCATGTGTTGTTATGGGCCAATGATAAAATAGCTGCCACTGCCTTCATGAATAATGCACCACGGAGAACACGCATCTCAACCCTCAGTTATGTAAATTTCACCTCTACGCCGAGGGCAGAAAGTTGTCAAGGCTTTTTATTCTCCTTCTCAGTGTCTTGTGTTGGACAGTGATGCACTAAAGGGAATTGTTCCTAGTGTGACATGAGATAGCATCATATTCTTAATATAGGATCAACGTATGAAGTGGGTTCAACAGAATTGTAAATAGTATTTTGCATTCAGTGATTTACTGTGTACTTTGTTTTAATGTTTGTGTGTGTGTGTGTGTGTGTGTGTGTGTGTGTGTGTGTTTGTATATGTGTGTGTCGGGGGGGGCATGCATATAAAGTAACAATCCCTTTCTAAGAATAGTGTAGCGGTTGGCGTGAGCATTTGACGCTACATTGTTTGCATTATGTCATGGCTCAGAGTGGATGCTGCCAAATAATGATCCTCTCTATCAATAATTACTGCCATTGGCTGGACCTGACCCTGAGTGTAATACACCACTGAACTTCTCCTCTTACCACAACAATCTAGTTTTCTCTCTGAAATCACCAGGCAAACATGGCTGAAGAAATCATTCATCTATTTGTTCCGGGTACTAACAGCAATACAAATGCCAATAGCAATACCAGTGCTGTCAACTCACTTTAATGATCCACTTCACTAGAATGTCAACATTGAACATTTAAAGATCCAACTCGATTTTCCAACTACTGTAAAAGCCATCAAGCAATCATATTGATGTTAGGATTGCCGAATTGGTTTTACAGTAGGACTGTTTTTATAGGAACACTCCCTGTCCACTATACAATGGCAGAGTTGAAATGACAGAGCTTTATTGTTTGATTGGTTACACATAGTGTAGTAAAGTGTGCATTTGAGTGTGTAATGAACATTGAGTGTGTGTGTGTGTGTGTGTGTGTGTGTGTGTGTCTGCGTCTGTGTGTGTGTTTGTTTGTTTGTTTACTCAGGTCCATAGTCACGACTATCCCCTTGTGTGCTGTCATTGAGCCAGGCCAAGCTTCAGAGTTATCGGGAGGGAGAGTTATAATCTGACCCTGGCTGTGACTTACTGGTTGTGGGACCAGATGGTATTTGACAACCAAGAGAGAGGGGGCACGTGGCAGGAGGCTGTGTCTGTTAGAAAGCCTCGGACAGGAGAGCGGCCACACCTGACAGTCAAGTTGTCTGTGGATTTAGTCGATATTCTGTTCAAGCTGAACCTATACTAGCTATTCACTCAATACGAAGGAACTCATCCATTCTGGAGTCTGTAACACCGTACACAGATGATTTTCACTTTAATTATGGCTTTCACAGAGATAGATTGGGATTATTTGCTAAATTTTCGATTTTCAATTGATTGGAAACTGGTATAAAGAAACGTGATGTATACAATTTGGACTACTGTAAATGTGTTGTTATTGTTATCTTAACAATAAAGAGGACATTATGCCTACTGTTATTGTTGAGTAAACGTGTGACATTATAGCCTCCCCCCCCCCCCCCCCCCTCCTCCACCTGACCCTGCCTCTCTCATCACCTATAGAGGGCAGGCGAGGTGCGACTCCAGTTCAGATAACGGTACAGTGAGTGACCATAATAACAACACAACTTCCTTGATAGTCAAGAAATGACACTGTCGAACAAACCACCACATTCCCAAGTAAAAAAAGTGAACTAAACGAGTGAATCTAATCCGATTAAAACATCCAACAGGCTGTTTCGGACGGTGTCGATCGTTTGGTGTTGTTGCGCTTTTGGTAACACAATTAAGAGAATCGTGCAAATCAAATCTGGCTTTAGAGGGTTTCTTTTTTCTTTTTTTTTTACTTTCGATGTCAACACGTTTCTTACCTGCGACATCTGCGGTCTCAGGTTGATGTCTTTCAGGTTGATGGACTGGGGTCGCAGGTTGTTGAGAAGCTGACACAGGAGGACTCCGTCCCTGAGGGTCTGGGCCAGATCGAACACCTGGGCGGACTCCCATGTCACCCGGGCGTTGGGTGGAAGCACCTTGCAGTGGATCAGCCACTCCGCGCATTGCTTCCAGTTCTCCATCATTATGGGGTTTTTAGGGGAGACGCGCAAACAAATCGGACGAGTCTAATTGGGGTATAACGGTATTACCAAGAACGCGCGCTAATCCGACCTCTCCATACCAGATCTGCCATCCAAACGATGAGAGCGAAACTCGGTAGCAGGTTTAAAATCCACTTCCCTCCGTTATCATATCGTACATGCACGGGTTTTTATTGGTAAAGACTACCACGCGTCTATTCCGTTCATTGATGAGCGAACCTTTCCAACGCTGGGTACATACAATACAGTATGCGCGTCTTCTCTCTCTCCTCTCCTCTCCCTACCTATCGCTCTCTAGTGTTCTCTCTCTCTGTCTCTCTCTCTCTCTCTCTCTCTCTCTCTCTGTGTCTCTCTCTCTCTCTCTCTCTGTGTGTGTGTGTCTCTCTCTCTCTCTCTCTCTCTCTCTCTCTCTCTCTCTCTCTCTCTCTCTCTCTCTCTCTCTCTCTCTCTCTCTCTCTCTCTCTCTCTCTCTCTCTCTCTCTCTCTCTGTGTCTCTCTCGGTCCGTTATCCCCTTCCCCGCTCGCCTCCCCTTCCGCTTGTTGCCACTCACATGTTCCATGCAGACCGTTATGAGGTCGGTATCATTATGGTCATCGCTACATTTCGTGACGTTAGAATTATAAGGTTCTATCTCCATTTTTGTCAAAATGTAGTTTTTTTACATAATCTGATCCATCAGGTGTTTATTAATGCCTGTGTGGTGTTATTTTTAAAATGTTGACATTTTTGAGTTAGTAATTAATAAAATACAAAAGTTCCATCTCATAAAACATAATGGAATGTAAAAAATGTGACGCTCAATATCTCTGAACTGCCCTAAACGGAGATAGAACCTTATCATTCTAAGCTCACGATTTGTGTGTGTAACATCGTGCGTAAAAAAAATTACCTCTCATCGCAGTTTGGAAAGATGTAGAGTCTACATGTAGAAAGTATTTAATGGTTTGGATACAGTGGCGTAGCGCAAAATCCCGGGGCCCCCCCGCAAGGTGGCGGCGGGGGCCCTTTCGCAACGGAGTAAAAAAAAAAAAAAAAAAAAAAAAAACTTACGTTTTTTAGAGGCCGATGCGTTATTGACGTTGCGAAATTTCGCAATATGCACTCTACATTCTAAATGCTTGACTTAGCAAAAGGTACAAACAAGTGATAGCAATAGCCTATAACTAAAACCAAATGGTAGACTACACTACATCAGTAGAATGTATTATAAGTAGAATAGTACAAGCTTTATTTCTTTTAACAAAGTGTGGTGTGCACAGCAGTGTGATATCTGTAAACATTTCTGTAGACTCTCCGCTAAGGGTTGCCAGATGGGATTGAGAAATGCCAACCTAACCAATCTAAAAACGTCTAAATCCACCAAAAACCAGCCCATCTGGCAACCCTGTCTCCGCTGCATCAGAGTCTACTTGTTGCGTAAAATTGGCCAGGGTAGTCAAATCCTTTGTTGGACATCTCGTATATTGGTATATTGTGGCATTTCTTTACTGTTTGCCATCTGGTCTAGGAATACCCAGGGAGATGCAGACAGCAGAAGTAGATTAGAATAGTAGAAAAGAAAAAAGAAACAGCTATATATAGCCTAACCATGCTGAATTACAGTATGTACCTGTATGATGCACTGACAGCCTGTGACTGTGAACCTGGCCGGACCCTGCCCTTCTGCCTGAGTTTGAGTATGATGCTGCCCAAATAAATGTTATTGTTTAGTGCTGTACGCTTTCGTGGTATTATATTGTGTGAATTATCATCTGTATGTTGTTTTTCTTTCACTCGACTAACCGCCGAGATAATACTTGAGACATGTACTTCCGTAAACATAAATTTTTTATTTGATTTTTTTACAATATCGGACCGACAGTCCCACATATAGCGGCTATAATGTCCGAATAGAGAATCTACCACCACCTAAAGAATGCTTATTGTACTTTGTATTGTATTTTCGCTTGCTCATTTTCCTTGTGTCTCGCTGCCTACGTTTGACGTCAAAGTCATGTTGCTATTGGATACGGCTAACTATGTATATATTTTTTAATATAGGCCTATATATTAAAATTAAGGTTGACACAATGAAGGGCCACTTATTTTCTTTATTTTATATTTTTTTAAATTATAAAAAAAAAAAAAAAAAAGTTTGGATCCAATGTTAGGGGGCCCCCTAGTGGCTGGGGCCCTCCCGCGGTGCGTCGCTTGCGGGCCCGTCCGCTACGCCACTGTTTGGATAGCTATGGATATTAATAAGCTGAAGTTCGACATTAACTTCCACGGAACACTAGATTAACAGAATGAATGAAGAATATCTAAATATTAGGGCGAATTCACTCTTTAATGTATTGCCAACGTTAGATTGGGAGATTAGTTCAATACGCAAATTGGTCAGTTGCAGCAGTGGTGACCTCAGTAAGTGATTAATAATTGATGGCATGGATAAATGCTGAATGCATGTCTATGAGTCAGCTGAATCTGTCCTGCTTGAAGAAACGCTCTAAATAGCATACAGAATGTACAGATATTTGCTAGGACACCCATTTCATTATTCCCTCTCTAAAACCCTATGATGCTTTTAGAACATCACATCACACACGTGCATATGACTCATGAGGGACTATGTTTGGCAATGAACAGTATGCTCTTCCTCTTCAGTGCTACTATACAGAGCAGCAAATGTAGTCGCCTTGCTATCCATTAAAGGTTGTCCTAATGATTTGAATGGCAAACACAAACAGCTTTTCATTTGGTGGGCAGATATAAAGAGATGTGTATGAGACGATCATTCATAATGGACTGGGGAAGGGTCAAACTATATCCTTTATACAACCAGGTTTTTATTAGTAGGATTCATGGTTTGTCAACCTATAAATGTCCATCTGACTTCTCTGCCTGGGTTTTATACCACACAGATCTGATCCCCTGTGACCTGCCTGAGTCTTGCTTGTGAATGGTTGACACAGTGAGAAGAAAGGAAGAAGGGGTGTAGTCGTATGCGTTCTTCAAATAAGAGCGAAATGGCAGAGCTGGATATCCTGTTCCTGCCTCTGTCCTGTCACAGCCAGCAGTAGGAAGCATGGCTGTGTTCGAAATGGTATACTAGCATACTGCATATTCAAATCTACGTCATATCTAGTATGAGTAGGATGCTAGTATGCCATTCCGAACACAGCCCATGTCTCTTTCTGCTGGATCATTCAATGGTCCATCCATTTCAGCCATGGGAACAGGCATAGAAACCTGTAGATGTTTGTGTAGTTAAAGAGATTGTTGGTTAGGTTTAAGAGAACGATGGTTGGGTGACTACAAGGATAGGTACTGGATGGAAACAATCATACCTTGCTTATGAAATAATCCTATAGTTGAATATAATAATATTGTCATAGATGAAGGCTGCTTGAGCAGATAGATAGTACCTTACCAGCTACATCACCGTTCTTACTCAGATACTGTAGATCTGCAGCAGTATTTCATCCTGAAAAGGAAGTGAAATTGCCATGAACTGAGACTCAGTTACCCAAGCAAAGGTACCAAATCCCGCTGAAATTGGAACGTGTAAGTAATGCATTAAAGACACAGTATGTGACTCACTGGGAGGAATGTGTCTGGTTAGCTTGGCTCCCATCTCTATAAGACACTAGCTTGTTATGCTTACATTATTGAAAGGGGGTTGAGCAACTAGGAATTCAGTATTCCAGGAAAATCAAGCAGGTACCGTCTGATCATCGTTCATTTGAAACGTTTCCATAGCCACTAAACACTGCTCACAGTGGTATTTCATTCTTCACTATTGTCTGCAAAGGTAGAGCTAATAACTCTCATGGCCATCAGCCCTGAATCAACCCCTGAGCTGAAATTGGTTGGTTAGGTATAATCGAAATACACACAATTCCTCCACTACCATCTTGCTTAAGTTATACTGTGCACATCCAGCCCTTGCAATCCATGTGTTTTTTAGAGGCGAGGTGTTTGTTGACATGGCCATGATGTGTGTGCGATGAGGCAGTGGATGGGGAGTGATTGAACAGTAGGCAACGGGCCTGGCATGCTGCATGCCCAGGCTAGAGCAAAGCAGATGACTAGACAAATGGCACAAGTCCAAACTCCAGCTACCTCACAGCACCCAGCTCCTGTTTCAGGTATCTCTCCCAGAGATCTGCTGCTGGACAATTATCATCATACTTCAGATACATGAATACGTTGAGAGTTGAGAGGCTGTGTGCATGGCCCATGCTCCCATGATCATGTGTATGAATGAGTGTTGAATTGTGTGTTATTTAGTCAATACTGCAAGCCTGTAATGGCGCTTTTCCACTACCGTACCATACCGTACCGTACCGGGCTACAGTACCTGTAGCGGTTTTAGCTACCCTTCCTGACTAGGAGCGAAAGGTACTATCCGTGCCAGGCTGTGTGTGACGTGTGACACTGCAGACCGTTGATTGGTCAATGGAAATTGTCACAACATCGTCATCCCATTCATAGAGTTCACCGCTAACTGCCATTTTTAAACACAACAGATTTCGCTCTCGGAAAATGACATTTACTTTTTCTGTAATTACTTATTAATAAAGATTTGAAAAATTATGATAACCACCTTATTATCTTAGTTTAATGTCATTTCAATGCATCCAAAAATAAAGCAAATAGCAAAGTATCGCTATTATGGCGATGTGCTGTGCCTATGCTAGACAGTTCCACAGTCCAGCGCGCTTCATCATCCCCCCCTTTCCATCCGTTATGTCATTTTATCAATGAACGTGGTATTACTGCTATTTCAACATTTAGTTTTACTATATCGTTTTTGGAGTCGTGTGGTCGGCGATTGGGTGTGTTTATCGATAACGATGACGAGGACACCCACACATGTATTGTGGTTTACTTAATACTGTTCAGCTGCACTTGAGGTTACATTCAATGCATGACTTGTGCTATACAGGCTAAATAAAATAATGAAAGCGGCAAGTAACAGACACGTAACATCCATATGCTGTATAAATAAAGACTACCAGTTTCTGAAAGTATGGTACGGATAGGATACAAATGCGTGCCGTACCGAGCCGTACCGGTCTGGTCAATGGAAAAGCACCATAAGTCTGTAAGTTATGTAAGTCAATCCTCATTGAGGAAACACACAGTATCTGTCATTGTCATGAGAGATTTGGTCATCAAAACAAGAGGCGGGTTCTTGCACCTCAGAGTTTGTGTAAAATGACTATTTTCACATTATTGTTTAAATCCAAGTGAATGCATGTTTACGTTTGACAGGCTGAAGAGCTCTGACGTAATACACTCATACAGGATCCAATTCAAAATCCTACTCACCACTTACAAAGCCATCAACAATCTGGCCCCCTCCTACCTTGCCGACCTCGTCCCCCTCCACACCCCCTCCAAACCACCCTCAAGACCACCAGGACCGAGCTCCGGACCTGGGGTGATAGGGTCTTTTCAGCCGCAGCCCCGTCCCTCTGGAACGCCCTCCCCAACCACATCAGACAGGCCAACACCCTCCCAACATTTAAACAGGCCCTCAAAACCCACCTCTTCAAGCTCGCCTTCAACAGTTAACCCTCTCCCCCTCCCCTTCCCATGTGTTCCCAGCACTACCTTCATTAGGCCCCTATACTTTCTTTAATTTATTTTTTGTTTCTTTTTATTATTACTACTCGAACTTTTCAGTTTGTAAAGCGTCTTTGAGTGTCTAGAAAAGCGCAATATATACGTCTAATGTATTATTATTATTATTATTATTATTATTATTATTATTAAATCCAAGTGAATGCATGTTTACGTTTGACAGGCTGAAGAGCTCTGACCTAATATGCTCCGTCATTGGAAACACACGTCTGGGCTGTTCTGAGGGGAGACGGAGGAAGCCTGACGAAGGCTTGGCCAACACAGGAAGGAAGAGGACAGGGAGCAATGTGTTCAGGGTCAGCGTATATCCCCACGTCTGTTGCCCAGTCCCAGACGCTATTTTGAGGCTTGGCACAAGATGGCCTCCCCCCCACCGGGCAGCCAGATGATCAAAGCCTTAAGCTTTGGTCGTGCTCCTGAACCAACTCAGCTCTCGGGCCCACATAGCCCACATTCCGCCAATCCCCTCCACTGTTGAGCTGGGCATTGTGTCTGTAATTTATGGAGACACGCTCACTCATGCTCACTGACACTTCATCTGGTGACAATGGATGATATCTTTACTCTGCCCTTTTTTCCTCAGCCATGCACCCCCCTGACATTCAGGATTTGGTCGGACGGTGTATTGAAGCTGGGTCCAGAATGTGACATTACCGCCCTGCTGGAAGCAAATGCTTTCTCATGTTTTGCAATGTTTGGTTTTCCTAAGGCCTCCTCCTATTGTAATATGCTCCTACTGTAGGTGATATGCATGATTTAACATGTTTAGGTATTCATAGCGATGCGTTGCTTGCTTCTGCTCGGTATAAAAGCATACCCTCGCTCTGTTGGAGTTTATAATCCCAAAGATGGATTTTGTAAAACACTGTTTGCCATAATTATATGAAACCACATAATGTCGACATGTGAGAGCTTGTGCTATGTTAACGGCCCTGTAGGGATACAGTGGTACCATGGATTGTGTTGCTTGTAGCCCATATTGATCGGGTGAATGATATAACCCTCACACGCTCAACATTTGGCTGGGTGGGAGGGCAGGGCTGTAAGGGAAATCAATTGGCCAAAGCTCTATGACTGGATGACCAGAAGGGACCAGCTGTTTACAACTGAGGGTGAGAGCAGTGGAGGGGAACACATACAAACACCGAGAGATGGAGAAAGGGGTGAGCAAGAGGGGAGGAGGAGGGAGGGAGGGAGGGAAGAGAGAGAAGAGGAGAGAGGCATAGACAAGGCATCTTCCATATCTTCCAAATCTTCCATAAATATGCATACATATAAGTTGGGCCTCACTTCACATCATAGTACTCATACTGTGTAATTATTACGATTGCTATAAATACAGTGTAGCAATTACATTATGTGTTACACTGCACTTAAAATAATGATTACCAGTAAATAAACTGCCTTTCGTAAGTGATTGGATGAAAGGCCCCCTACTGGTCTCACTATGACCGTCTTCCTATTTATGATGAGTCATGATGGGGGTATTTTAATCAGCTATCTCAGTATTGGTTACTCATGTTACGTGACAGTGGAAGTGAATTTGTCAAAACAACATTGAGTGGGATTTTGGAAGTTGAATAGACAAACTACAACGGTAAGAACAGGGTCATTATTGTATGTCATTGGTCTAAAATATAGTTTTAAGTTAATATGATACAGTGCAGAACAAAACTGTCTAGTGTGTTGTGTATTACCAAAGTGCTCCATTGTAAGTACTCTTACAATATTTATTTTTCATATGTTTTTGAGTTTGCTGCTTTCTGTTTTTTATCATCATATGTATTAGTAGAATGAAAAGCGGATGTCTGTATTTCAAGAGAATAGTTTGACTAACCACTTTAACCACTAAGCCTAACCCTTACGCTACCTCGGCCATTTCGTGAGCTTAGAATGATAAGGTTCTATCTCCGTTTAGGGTAGTTCAGAGATATTGAGCGTCAACGTTTTTACATTCCATTATGTTTTGTGAGATGGAACCTTTGTATTGTATTAATTACTAACTCAAAAATGTCAACATTTAAAAAATAACACCACACAGGCATTAATAAACACCTAATGGATCAGATTATGTAAAAAACTCAATTTTGACAAAAATGGAGATAGAACCTTATAATTCTAACGTCACAATGTATTAAAATGTAGATGGCTATGATGGTGGCTGACGTGACGGTGGCTGACAGGGCCTTAGGGGCCATTATAGGAGCAGCTGTGGCTGATGCAGCAGGTAAGAGACACTCATATCTGCCACAATTATTGTTGAATTAAATTAACCCCTAGTAGCCTTTTCCTCACACAAAAATGTTCTGCAAGTACAACAACGTTGTAATCAGTAATGAACATCTGTACATCTGCCACTGGTGATAACAGTGGTACGCTATTAGGAGGGCGTTCCACCTAACTCACTAACATAACACAACGTCATATTTTATTTAGATTACTTTCCAACATTGCTGTCTATCCAACTTTCAGACACATGCCATTGTTATTTCATATTGATTGTTAATGTATTAGTTAACTAGTTTCAGTGTTTTGCTATACTGTTTCGCCTTAATTATGTAGCCAACAATACAATTCAGTTGCCTTGGCTCGACCCCCTCACTAGGGACACGCAGTCTTGTGTACCTTTGGCTGAAGACCCTTATTCAATCATGTCTGGTACATGCCGGTATTTCATCCTTTCCTCTTCACTCGCTGACTGTCCGAAGCATACTGTAGTTCAGGGGTGCCCAACCTTTTTTGAAACAGTAGCCTTACATTTCACGGTGCTCCGACCGAGTCTCAAACGTGTGACCTCGTGTCGACCTTACCAAGACACATTACTGTCTTTTAAACCAGATACGGCATAGAAAAGCTAGCAATTCAACAGCGCAGGTGTGGGTACTTGAACTCGAGGAGTTTGAACTCTCAACTCGGTGCAGCCAAGTTGAGCTGAGTCCAACTGACTGTGTATCTGGATCACAGGTACCAACGAAACAGACAATCGAGTTGTTGCAAACTGAGTCTCAAACTCGTAACCTCTGACTTGCCAACACACGTGGTGATCTCTGCAAATACCCAATGTAAACCAGCTACGCTACTGAAAAACGTTCTCATAGAAAGGGGTTGAACCAAGTCGACTGAAAGAGAGCTAAAGGTTACAAATGTAAGCCAGGTTCTCTGAAGGAGATGAGGGAGACCCCTCATTTCATTGCCCCTCTCACACTGAGCTCGTGAAGAGTGGCTTACTGGATGGAATGGAGCGATTGCTGCGTCCCTTTATTGGGACGGATGATAGGTGTGGCGATCGCTTGAAAGCGTCACCAGCCTGTACCAGACGTGAGTGAATAGGGCTCTTCAGCGAAAGATACACAAATGTTCCAAAGTGAGAGGTCTCCCTCATCTGCTTCAGAGAACCTGGGTTACAAAACCTTTAGTTGTGTGTCTGTAGTGCTACTTAGATCACAAAGTATATCTATAATATGAGGTAAAAGTATATATATAATAGAGGTAATGGCATATTATATATATATAAAATATATATAAAAGTAAAAATATATTATATATGCCATTTAGCTGACGCTTTTATCAAAAGCAACTTACATTGCAGTGATTGCATACATTTTTCAGTGTATATGGTCCCAACATGATTCAAACCCACAACCTATGGCATTGGTAGCGCCATGCTCTACCACCTGAGCCACAGAGGACCACTCCAATCACAACACACGCGCACATGAGTTCTGACTGTGAAGTGTTGGGAATCCAAGCTAATATAACCAGCGATATGACTCTCTCTTCTGTGTTCTCCATCCTTACAGCCCAACCTATGCATTGGATTTACAACGCTGATAGGCTGAAGGAGCTTCTGTCTGAATTGGAACCGTGTCCAGAGTTCCGCCCTCAGTCTGCTAACCCTTTCTACCAGAGGACAACAGGAGAGCAGACCTGCTATGGAGACCAGGCCTACATCCTTTTAGAGTCCCTGAGTGAATGTGGAGGTATACCCATTACAAACATAGTACCTGGTGTCGCACTCCCACACATACTGTAGGCCTAGGCCTACACACATACACACACACACACACACACACACACACACACACACACCTACACACACACACACGCAGAACATGCTAAAGTTGTTTTGTGTTCACTCGTTAATCTTCTGATATGTTCTGTTGTTTTGTGTTTCCCTAGATGTTAACGTGGAAGATTTGACAACGCGCATGTACAAGTTCTTTGGCCCAGGGACTGTGTATGATCTCCCTCTCAATAATCCATACAGACCAAAAGATGGTACAGTAGGAGTAGTCATTAATCTGACCAAGAGCAATATGATACTGAACAGGGCTAATCATTGACCAGACATTCTGTTTTCCCAAATTTGGAATGGAAAATCTAGAGTTTACAAATGCAATCAGGTTATCTGAAGGAGATGTCACTACATGACACTCACTCTTGTGTGTGTATATATGTATATGTGTGTGTATATATATATATATTGTGTATATTGTATATACTGTATTGTGTGTATAGAGTCATGCCTAGTACAGGCCGGTGACACTTGCAAGCAGATAGCCTAGCAAGCATGCCCATTTTATCCAGCAAACCACTCTTCATGAGCTCAAGGTGAAGGGGCAATGAGGTGCAAGGTTTAAAGGTCCCATATTATACTCCTGTTCAATAGATGTCTGGGGTGTCTGGGATGTCTGGGGTCTCTGGGGTGTCTGGGGTCTCTGGGGTGTCTGGGGTCTCTGGGATGTCTGGGGTCTCTGGGGTCTCTGGGGTCTCTGGGGTCTCTGGGGTCTCTGGGGTCTCTGGGGTGTCTGGGGTCTCTGGGGTCTCTGGGGTCTCTGGGGTCTCTGGGGTCTCTGGGGTGTCTAAGGTCTCTGGGGTCTCTGGGGTGTCTGGGGTCTCTGGGGTCTCTGGGGTCTCTGGGGTCTCTGGGGTCTCTGGGGTGTCTAAGGTCTCTGGGGTCTCTGGGGTGTCTGGGGTCTCTGGGGTCTCTGGGGTCTCTGGGGTCTCTGGGGTGTCTAAGGTCTCTGGGGTCTCTGGGGTGTCTGGGGTCTCTGGGGTCTCTGGGGTCTTCGGGGTCTCTGGGGTCTCTGGGGTCTCTGGGGTCTCTGGGGTCTCTGGGGTGTCTGGGGTCTCTGGGGTGTCTGGGGTCTCTGGGGTCTCTGGGGTGTCTGGGGTCTCTGGGGTCTCTTGGGTGTCTGGGGTCTCTGGGGTGTCTGTGGTCTCTGGGGTCTCTGGGGTGTCTGGGGTCTCTGGGGTCTCTGGGGTGTCTGGGGTGTCTGGGGTCTCTGGGGTGTCTGGGGTGTCTGGGGCCTCTGGGGAGTCTGGGGTCTCTGGGGTCTCTGAGGTGTCTGGGGTCTCTGGGGTCTCTGGGGTCTCTGGGGTCTCTGGGGTCTCTGGGGTCTCTGAGGTGTCTGGGGTCTCTGAGGTGTCTGGGGTCTCTGGGGTGTCTGGGGTCTCTGGGGTCTCTGGGGTGTCTGGGGTGTCTGGGGTCTCTGGGGTGTCTGGGGTCTCTGGGGTCTCTGGGGTCTCTGGGGTCTCTGGGGTGTCTGGGGTCTCTGGGGTGTCTGGGGTCTCTGGGGTCTCTGGGGTGTCTGGGGTCTCTGGGGTGTCTGGGGTCTCTGGGGTCTCTGGGGTCTCTGGGGTGTCTGGGGTCTCTGGGGTCTCTGGGGTCTCTGGGGTGTCTGGGGTCTCTGGGGTCTCTGGGGTGTCTGGGGTCTCTGGGGTCTCTGGGGTGTCTGGGGTCTCTGGGGTCTCTGGGGTCTCTGGGGTGTCTGGGGTCTCTGGGGTGTCTGGGGTCTCTGGGGTGTCTGGGGCCTCTGGGGTGTCTGGGGCCTCTGGGGTGTCCGGGGTGTCTGGGGCCTCTGGGGTCTCTGGGGTGTCTGGGGTGTCTGGGGTGTCTGGGGTCTCTGGGGTCTCTGGGGCCTCTGGGGTCTCTGGGGTGTCTGGGGTGTCTGGGGTGTCTGGGGTGTCTGGGGTCTCTGGGGTCTCTGGGGTCTCTGGGGTCTCTGGGGTCTCTGGGGTGTCTGGGGTCTCTGGGGTCTCTGGGGTGTCTAAGGTCTCTGGGGTGTCTGGGGTCTCTGGGGTCTCTGGGGTGTCTGGGGTGTCTGGGGTCTCTGGGGTCTCTGGGGTGTCTGGGGTCTCTGGGGCCAAAAACATATTTGAAGTTTTTAGCTGAAAAAACCCCTCAGATTTCTAGTATGTTTTTATAATTCGTCTTTGTCAGTCCTGTTCTTGAAAGGCTTTTTCTGTTAAATGCAAATGAGCTGCTGCTCCCCATGCCGCACTCCCCTCACCATGCCCCACTCCGGAACTGGTCGTGGCTTTTTGGCCGTGCCTTCTTGATACCTGGGTTATGGTTAATTTATTCAATCAATTATTGAAGAAGAAACTCATTACACAAAGATTTTACTTGGAGTGTAACCTGTTGTAACTTGTGTTGTGACATACCAAAAGCTTGTAAATACAGTATAAGGTCCCAGTGCAAAAAGCGACATCATCTCAGTGAGGGTTAGTGGCATCTCAGTGTTTGTAATACAATGCAAGATTATATGAGGGCTCAGGAGGTACAGCCGGCATGATCGCAAGGTCGGCGGTTCAGCGGTTCGATCCCCGGCTGGCCACAAGTCGAGGTGTCCTTGGGCAAGACACTGAACCCCCAATTACTCGCCTTGCATGGTAGCTTACCACCATTGATGTGTGTGTGTGAATGGGTGAATAAGAGGCCATTGTAAAGCGCTTTGGAATAAGGTACTATATAAGTGCAGTCCATTTATATGACCACAACAGGAGAGACCAACAGCTGTTGATGGTATTCATATTCATACTGGACCTGCAATGGAGCTGCAGTAGCGTCACTAATACTAGCATTACTACAGTAACGCTAAGTGTATCTGTAGATCAGAATGGTCGTAATTAGTCTGCCTGTACAGCTTTATGGTCTCAGTAAGTAAGCTGCTGGGTGCTAATCAAAGTAAAATAGCGTAGCCAAGCAAAGGAATTCCTGCAGTTTGACCATTTATTTTTAGATACTCATATGGGGGGAGGTATAATTCTATTGAGACCCATCAGGGATGAAGAAATACGCTCCTCAATGTCAATCAAGAATTTAATGACAAAGATGAAGAAGCCCTGCAGTGATACAAACAATAGAAGCATGAACTGAGTGTCCGGGGTGGCATCAGCGAGGACAGGGTCGCCCTGGGACCCGAGGCCAGGGGCCGCCTCACCAGCAGGCGCCGGCAAGGAAGAGCCCAGAGCCGCGCCACAGGGTCCATCTGCCGGCTGCTGGACGATCCCCTGGGGAATCACCGGGCACGGTTGGACAGGTAGGGAGCGGCGTTCCAGGGGCGTAGGTGGAGGCGACATAGCAGCTAGCTGCTGAGGAGCATAGGGGGTGTAGCCACGGAGGAACCGCCGGTTGATTCTGGAGGAACACCCTCTCACCAAGTGCCAATGGGCGAAGTGGCCTCGAGTGAGCCTGCAGAGACTCGGCGGTACGGGACATCCGGGTCCAAAGGGCATCCTCCTTCGCCGCCCATGCTTGGCGCCAGAGCGGTCGGATATGTGGGTTCGAGAACTTCTCAAGCCTGTTGACGAAGGAAAGCGAACCTCGAAGGGGGTGACCAAAGACAATCTGCGCCGGTGAGAGGTTGCAGTCGGGGTCAGGCGTGTTGGACATCAGGAGGGCCAGTGTTGGACATCAGGAGGCGCTTTGCAGACTTCACAGCAACTTCCGCTCTACCGTTTGACTGTGGGAAGGCGACAGAGGACACACAGTGCTTGACGCCCCACAAGCGGAGGAAGTCCTGTGTCTGGCCTGCTGTGAACTCCGGACCACCGTCGCTCGAAAGTTCCTCCGGCACGCCAAAGGAGCCAAAGAATGCACGGAGGTGGCGAACCAGCCCAGCTGAGCCTCCCATATCAGTGCCTGCTGTGGAGCATAGGACCTCCACCCACTCGATCTCCGATGACTAGGTAGTGACGACCTCCATAGTCAAAGAAGTCAGCAAACACCGCCTCGAATGGGGTGGACGGTGGTGAGGATGGTAGCAGCGTGGCTGCTTGTGACGGAGCGTTCCGGTACCTGGCGGCTCGGATGTCCTCTGACATTAGACTATGGCACGGGCATGTTGCGCCATTGCCGAAATCCCTTGGTGGGCGGCATGGAGGTGTCGAAGGACGCTGTTGCAGAGGGATGGAGGGACCACGACGCGGTCGCGATATAGCAGGACGCCGTCCTGTGTGTAAATGGACTCACAGACTGGTGACAGACTCGCCAGGGCGGGGTCGTTCATATCAACCCTGTCTCCGTGCTCGATCAGGTACAGAAGGTGGCTGAGGCATGCGTCACCTGCTGTTTCTCGTGCAAGGAGAGACCAAGAGACGGCCCCGAGCTCTTGTGCATCGGCGCGGATGGAAGCCATAAGTGCTGACTCCACGGTGTCAGGCACGCTCGGTAATCCCAGTGAGAGGCCGTTCGCTGAGCCTGATGGAGACGGGTGTCTTGAGGTTGCGTCAGCGGCATAGTTGCTCTTTCCAGGCAGGTGCACAATGTCGAAGCGCCATGGGAGGGTACGCTGCTTGAGTCTGAACAGGCGTGAGTTTGTTATCTCATCTAGCGTACGGTCGCCAAAGATCTTCACCAGGGGCTTATGGTCGGTAACTACGACGAGGTTGTCGCTCCCCTGCGTAAAGTACCGTGTTTGCTCCAGACCCCAGGCCACGACTAGGGCTTCTCCTTCGATGGCCGCATAGCGCTACTCGGCCGAGGACAGGAAGCGTGAACCAGCGAGGGTGATCCTCCATCCTTCCGGGCAACAGTCTGGTATGCCCGAGGCGCAGCTACAATGTTGTTGGAGCAGGAAGTAACCAATACCACGCCTGGACCAGTCAGCGTGGAGGCAGGTGCGCTTCTGCATGTCGTAGATCTCCACGCCCTCACGGATGGCTCCAACAATAGCACGTTTGGACGTTTGAATTAGAATTTACAGCGTGGGCTGAGGAACGGCTTGAAGCCATCGTGTCGCGCAACTGGGCATAGTTAGACACCTGGTTGACAAGGCCAAACCAGCTCCTGACATCCGTCGTGGAGTCCGGGGTGGGGAAGTCTCGGATAGTGTCCAAGTACTTGGGGAGTGGCTCGATAGTAGTGTCCGACACCCTGAAGCCAGCAAACTCAACGTTCCTCCCCGAAAACTGAAAATTGTCCGGGTTCAACACGATGCCTGACCAGCCGACACGAGTCAGAAAGTCAATGGTCCTCCACCAGTGCTGCTCCAGGTCGGTGTCGTAGTGGATAGTGTCATCCACACAACGTTCCTTGCGCTCATCGTCCAAGAGGACCGCATCGAAGCGGCGGTTGTAGCCATCCCCCGACGATAGGAAACCTTGTGGCGCCCTGGTGTAGCGCCAGCGGCCAAAGGTCGTGACAAATGTGGTCAGATGACGATCCGATTCACGCAGGGGCACACTGTGGTAGCCATTCCAGGTGTCCGTGACAGTCTTCCAGGTGTCCTTTGGGATACGACGTGCTAGGTGGAATGGGGACTCGGTGGCGAAAGTCTCACGTAGTGGGGTAGTGGTGGTCTAGTGGATAGTGAGTTGGACTTGTGATCGGAAGGTTGTGAGTTCAAATCCCGCCTGAAGCCACACCACTACTAGTGTGCCCTTGGGTAAGGCACTTAGCCCTCAGTTACTCCAGGGGGAATGTCCCTGTAATTCGTAATTGTAAGTCGCTTTGGATAAAAGCGTCTGCTAAATGGCAAAATTAAATTTTTAAAATGTACGTAGGCAGAACTTGTTGAGAGGTGAGAGGTCCACGGTCCTGCGGGGGGAGCCATCGTGCTTCTGAGTGACCACCATGATGGCACCATGTCACTGGTTCGCCGTTGCAGTTTGATGTGGTTGTTCTTTAGCTGAGCGTACCTCAGGTTCAGATCATCGAACTCTGTCCTTGGGACTGGGGTGTCCTCTTCAGCTTTAAAAGGAAAGAACAGTTAGGATATGCTGCCCTCAAGCTCATAACAAACAGGTTGGTTGTGTAATGGTAGTAGTTGTGATTCTGCATAAATCCTGTGTGAGGTAGTCAGTAGAAACGAAAGCTAAGTAAACTTACCCCAGTAACATCTATATGGGCGCACTCCAACTTCGCTAAGCGAGGAAGGTAGCTCTTTTAGCAATGTTGGTAGCGTGCACGTTTAGAACTCAGAGCGCGCTCAAGAAAATCAGGATTCTCGTAGTCCAGTGACATCTCACCTGTACAGCAAGATAGAAGATACACATTAGTCATAGGGTTGTAAGGGAGGTAAGGGTTGAGTAACAGTTGTCTAGACAGAGGGTCCAGTAACAGTTGTCTAGACAGAGGGTCCAGTAACAGTTGTCTAGGTAACAGTTGTCTAGACAACGGGTCCGTGATGAACAGTTAATTTGTTCACTTTAGAGCAGGTCTTACAGTTGATGATGACGATCTTAATCATGGTGATGACAAAGAAGGGGAGGGGCTTCATGGGGACCTTCACCAGGACGTCCGTGATGAGGAACACCACCATTATCACCACCAGGCTGCCCGCCACACGCAGCTTCTGAGGAATGCTGCAGGACACACACACACACACACACACACAGAGATCATAAATTGGACCCTAAACTAGCGTAGATGTACCGTGGCCGTGTAGATGTCCGTGTGACTCTTGACAGCAGGCACAAAAAACTAAAAACTGCACCGGCCAGAAGCGGGCAATTTAAACCCTCCATTTTAAACCTCCATTGGCTAAAAGCTGTACTTTTGGCTCTAAAGGTGTTAACTTGTCATTTTATGAAGTTAGCTAGCCATTAAGCTTCAATTCCTGAACTATGTTTAGCGTGCAGGTTATGGGTTACTTCTCTGTTTACATATATTACTCGACATTTCATTCCAGTGAAAACAGATAGCAAAAATAACTTACCTGATATAAAATGGGCACCACAAACGCGGGCATTTCTGATGATGTCCTCAGTCCAGTCCGTACGCTTAATGGCTCTAGCCACAAGCGCCTCCGGTTGCTCTGAAAAGGCTGGTTTCCTCTTGGAATCGAAAACGTTTAGATTCCATCAGAGCGCCGATTTGTACAGCCGTAGACACAACAGCTAGACATAGTCCAATACTTGGACTAAAATACTGCTCCTTGCTCTAAAATCGTGATCCCTCTGTTTACTGCATCGCAGATGCGCGCGAACTCCACGCAGATTTCTGGTGACGTAGGCTGTAAAAGGGTGGACTCAATAACGCCAAACGCACAAGCTAGCCAACTGTCCTAGTGCTAAGCCAAAACTCACACTAGGGACGTAGTTTGCGTTACACATGGTAACCAGTTGAACTAAAAGGCTCAAGTAGTTGAATAACTTCAAACGCAAACTACCCAACCTCCTTTTAAACACAATTTAACACAAGGGCACAATTATTTCTTACACAAGGCCAAGGGGAGAAAAAATGTACTTTCTCAAAGCTATCCGATTGTCCAAGTGCTAGCCGTAGCCGACACTAGGGACCTACCACTTTATACGCCTACAATTAGAGAGATTATCGTGTAGCTAGCAAGGGTGCAAACAATTTGAACGAATTGAGAGCACATAAACTAGCTGTCGACTTTCTCATGTTATTCTGCTAAAGGTACTGTACACAAGTGTGCGCATCCCATAGTGAGGGGTCGCACTGAGTAGACTGAAATAAAAGCCCATATATGTTCCATACCGTAAAACCTCCCTCTTGGGAGTTGTTATGCTGACATCATTTAATGTTTCCTGCAAGGTTACTCAGCTGTCTGGGAAAATGTTTGTCCGGTTAGCTCAAGCTCTGTTACAGTGTACGTATGTGTTGTGTGTATTTGTACGAATAAAGCTGTATTTTTAAATGTATAGGTCCAAAAGCCATCCTCCCCATCAATGGGCCATGGAGGCATGCGTCTCTCAAAGCGTTCATGAGGAACGTGGATGCTGGCCAAGCAGAGACTGGTAATGAAAATGAGACACAAAAGAACCAAGTCTCACCTTTATGATGAGTTTTGTTTAGATAGATAGATAGATAGATAGATAGATAGATAGATAGATAGATAGATAGATACTTTACTTTACTCATTCGAAAGGAGTAATTTGTTTGTCAAATAAGCATAACAATAACAGAATAACAGACACAGGACATAGAACAGTAACATCATACTGGACATCGACATATGTTTCTGTTGCAGGATGTGATGAAGACTGTCAAATGGACGGAGTCACAAAGCTGGCCCCTGTGGTGGCCAAGTATGCTGGGAAGCCAGAGATGCTGGAGAAGGTGGAGACGGCTATCCGTGTCACTCAAAACAATGACATGTGTGTGGCCGGGACTCTGGCTGCAGCAAGGTGAGGCAGAAATCCAAAGCTTTATAAATACACATTCTTAATGAGCAATTGGTTACCAACATGTGGGAATCATGTTGTTCATGATCTAACCAGCCATTATGTCATCTCCTATTCGTAATGGTGGGCTATAAAGAAGAATGTTGCAAGTGTTTCATAACCTATGGTGTCTGTCCTAGGTTTCTGGAGCATTTTATTGTGAATGGTCCTGATCCCAATGCTCTGGGTGCAGTGTTGGCCCAACTAAGTGACCCATTGAGAAGGAACCCCCAGGATCTAGACAGAGCTGTGACTGGTATGAGTTTCTTTTGCAATTCAGACATCAACACATTCTGTGTCTTTCTGTTCATGCAGTGCTAGACTGTGGTGAATAGGAAGTAAGTAAGTAAGAATGTTCAATTTAGAATATCTTTACATGGACTGCCTTATTCCAAAGCGCTTTACAACGGCCTCTCATTCACACATTCACACATCAATGGCGGGAAGCTACCATGCAAGGCGCCAGCCCGCTCATTGGGAGCAATTTGGGGTTCAGTGTCTTGCCCAAGGACACTTCCACATGTGGCCAGCCGGGGTTCGAACCGCCGATCTGTCGACTTTGTGATCATTAGATGTTGGCTCTACCTCCTGAGCCACAGCCGCCCCAGAAAACAGGGAAATATCGGAACTGTTTCCAATCTCTTTTGACCACAATGTTATAATGTTATATTAAAAGATCAATACAATGGTGGACTAGTAGTTAAAACCTGGAAAAATGCAACACTTAAAGTAAAATAGCATTTAATGTTGAGTGGCATGGTGTTAAAAAGTATAATGACATGGACATTTTGACCCCAGGTTAGTTATATAAACGATGCTTAAGAGTTAAATGTTGCATTTTCTTCTCCCTGTCATCGTTGCAGCCCATATCCACCAGGTAAAGGACAACTTAGCCAAGACTACACAAGAGCTGATACCTGCTGTGTTCACAAACACCTGAGGTAGGCCCGGTCGTCGCCAGCACAGCTGTGGGTATCAACGGGGTCCAGTCTGTCGACTTGGCACGGTTGCTCCCCTCCCTGTCAGTACATCCGCTAGCCCTGTTCCACCAAGGTGCTCTCGCCTTTGATCCTACGATTAATGAATCCCCCCCCCTTTTATATCCCTCCCTTCTGAGGTCAGAGCCCCACCTCTGAAGGGAAAACACATGTTTAAAAACTCCTCTGACTGCATGGTTGTTAGTGTGGGGGTTATCATTTGGCGGGGAGGGCTCTCTTGGCTGGGTCTCAATAGTCGGAGGTGTCTCCCTTCCTCGTCTGCTGCCCTTCATGACTACCGGTGAGGTGGTAAGACTGGACAGTTTCCCCCGACATGTCGCTCGCATGCCGTTCGTCGTGCCCTATAGGACCGGTGGTCATGAAAGGCAAGGGAATGAGAAAGGGAAGCTGTTAGCTGAAGTTGTTAAAGTGTCTACTTTCCCTCGTCTCCTCTTCTTCTTCAGCACAGACTAAGGAACGGCAGTTTGTAGAGGAGGCCCTTACACTGTACTTAAGTGTTACTGACCCTCCCTACCCCCCCCCCCCATCACTGATTCCTGTTTCTCAGGTCCCTTCCCTTATATTGTACTAATGTGTTACAGACTACAGGAGATGCACACTATATAATTGCAACTTTATCTGTGTAACACTCTTCCAGCGTTGCCAGGTGCGTTCCAGGGAGCGCTACATGGAGTCTTGACGATGAGCCAGCTGGACGAGGCCATCAGGGGCACCATGCGCTGCGGGGGATGCACCGCTAGTCGAGCCTCCTTTATCGGGGCCTGTTTTGGGGCGCAGGTAGTGAATCTTACATCTCCTACACACACAAAAAACTAAAAGATTAATCTTACATAAATCTATTCACATCTCACATTGAATAGTAGTTATATATGCATAAATATTAATTGTGGCACTTTTTTATTGATGTATTGCCACTAGTTATGTCAGACATCATTACACAGATTCCTATGTTGTTCAATAAAAAAAACATCTTCTATTGCTAAAGCTTAATCTGGTTTAAAGACAATAAACATACATGGTTTATTGAAGCAGTACTCAATAAAAAACGTCAAAGAAAAAAGACTTTTGTTGACATATTCATTGGCCTCTTCGGGTCCCCTGTCAATTGTTGAGACCTGCTTAATGAGTTGAACCTTGGTTGATGTCTCCTCAGCGTTCTAAAGCTCCATGTTTTTCTGAGGTCTCATCTCGTCCCTTGTTCTCTTTCCAGACAGGTCTTCAGGGAATCCCAGCGTCTTGGAGGAAGAGGACCCTCAGATATCCTCTTCTGCTTGAACTTGCAAACAAAGTTGTCAGCTCACAGCAAGCTTAGTTTTTCTGTAACAGTTTCATGATTCCACATATGATATTATGAAGTTGTGTTAGTGTGTTAATTAATTAGTGCCAATGTTAAAGGCTAACATTTTAGATACATCCATATATATTTAGATGTAAATGCCATTTGTAGACTGGGTACAGAAATTTTTTTTGTGACTTCAACAACTTCTTTTTTTACAACCACCTCAAGTCACTGATGTACTTTGACAAAACAGTTTATGAAAGTTTTATTCTAAAGTGACATTTAACGGATAAGACTTGAATCTCATTGCTTGGTCAAAGCTCCAGAATTGTACAAGAGATGGGTCTGTGTATTAAATGTATGACATTATATTCTAATCTGAGGAATAGCATTTGTCATTGGGGAACAATAAAACGTGTCCCCTGATATTCAGTGTTGATGTGTACAGTAATGATTAACTTATCAAACACACTGCTGTTCATACTATACTGTCCCTTTACAGCTCTGAGGCATATCTGTGGTTTTGAATGGTGCTTTAGTTTAAATAAACCCTGGTCAGGTTCTAGAAATTGAGGGCTTGCAATAATTTGAAGAACAGAAACGAATGTTGCTGAAGAGGAAGTGGATTTCAGCAGGTTTCAATGCTCCCGTTCCTGGCATGGGTTCTGTTGAAGTGAAATAACAGAGACACAGAGATTCACAGTCCTGAAACAACCAGAGAGACTGCAACTTATCCTCTCTCAGAGGAATGGCTCTGTTTTCCTAAAACTGCTGACTTCCATATTACCATGTTCTCAATGACTCCTTGGGTGATTTAGCATATACTCAGCATAAAATCATGCCAACAGCTTTATAATATCTTTGACATAGAGTGCATATGAAAAGAAAGGGTATGAAGTTTCGATCCTTTCGTTGATTTACGCATATGGCTCAAGCTCTAAGATAATATGTTTAAAGTTGACGACCAAACTTAATATAATTAATATAATTAGATATATTATTAATATAATATAATACTATAATTTAGGGCTGTGTGACACTGCATTACATTACCTACTTAACAAACCTGACTTCCAAAGATAGCTACTTCACTGATGTTGTGAATTAAGGAAACACAGTATACTGGAAAAGCATGCATGCAGTAATGATAGTACAAGGCAACCATGACTGATTTAAGGACTTGGCTGTACTCAAAACAGCTGTGCTGCACTCTCATGGCTCACCTACTATGTAGTCCGATATACACGACTCAATGTCGATTTACAACATTACGAACGCTTCCTATTACAAAAGGTCAACGTTTAGCATTATTCATTTCACGACAGAAAGTGGGCAACACATCATAGACAGAAGCCAGAAGTGTTCTCTTTAATCCCAAAAAAAGTGACAGCAGTAGTTTGTATTTTATATAACATGAACACTGTATCATCATGATGACTCTACAAACTGGGTAGGAACACAATGATATGAAACACAATAAGATGGAGCTATATATATATATATATATATATATATATATATATATATATATATATATTAAAAATAAAAATAAAAAAACCTTTATTTTACCAGGCAAGACAATTAAGAACAACATTCTTATTTACAATGCCGGCCTGCCTCATAAGGGGAAAGGGGAGGAGGGCTGAAAGATAAAACATGTTAAAAACAAAGCACAATAAGCATTAAACACAGGCATGTAACACAAACAATACAACAAAAGCACTAACGGACATCAAGAATGGAATACAACAGTACGCACAAAAAGCAGACAGGCTTATATATGAGGTATATATATTTTACACAAAAATGCTAGTCATCACTAACCTGAGTTTCTAACATGAGAACCATCAGTGTATAGTATCAGCCTGTATATTAGTAACAAAGTCGTTTGATCTCTCTCACACACTTCCTCCTCCACAGCAGGTAACCGTCGTTGGGGTAATTGCATCCAGACCTTTGAAGGTGTCTTGCTTTTTGTTTTTTTCTATCTGGTCTGTCCACTCCTGCAAAGCAATCCCCCAAATGACAGAGGATTCAACAGGAGAGAGCTGTTCATCTTCATGTATTTCTCACAATCAACAGAAAGTGTACAGATGACAGCTCAAGCTCTCAGAATGTCTTACAATGTCAACTGATCTTACAGTATGTTGTTACATTTAACAGGCTAAGCCAGACATTGCCCAGTGCAGCCTGCCGTGTTGGAGCCAAATGACTCGACAGCTTCCTCTTTTTCACATGCTACAGCCAGCTAGTAGCATGTGAAAAATGTGCAATTAGAGCAACTCTGATCTATAAAAAGAAATTACAACCATTTAGTTTTGAAAGCAAATGGCAATAGACAGTGCAATTACAGTATATGGGGGAGACAGGAGTTACAGTACAGCTAGGCTCAAAATAGTACACTAAGCTGATGTGGGCATATACGTAGGCTAGTATTTACATTTGTATTGTATGACGATAGCAATTTGGAAAATGTGTTATTTTTGTTAACTGGATTATCATTAGATGAATTTACTGCACCCATTTAAGCACACATCTCACGTGTGCCTAACCTGTTCTAGCATAGCTGTACAATAGGTCTCACATTAGTGACAACTCAAAATGTAGCGTTTGAACATCTTCCTTAATTATGAAACGTGACAGTGCCCTCGGGTGTATTCAGCTGGGTCAGAGGGGTCTTCATCACCCATGTAGAGAGATAAGGAATTCTATATTTGGCCAAGTTAATTATGCGTCTTTAATCTCATGCCTATTGGAGCCATAATTCTTAAATTA
Source organism: Nansenia antarctica (assembly GCF_963989245.1). Taxonomy (NCBI): domain Eukaryota; kingdom Metazoa; phylum Chordata; class Actinopteri; order Argentiniformes; family Microstomatidae; genus Nansenia; species Nansenia antarctica. The sequence goes on along the minus strand of NC_137683.1, from coordinate 8,458,386 downwards.
CAGTGTACGCATACTCCTTTTTGGAAGTGGGTTTAATGTTAAAGGGGCAATCTGTGATTCAAACAGCTACAAAGCAGTCTCCCTGACACTTTTTTTGGTAAACAGCTATGGGATGGGTCTGGAGAAATGTAACCACTCTGAATTTCATATCCAGAGCTAAATGTATGAAGGACTGGCCATCCATGAGATCAAAATGCTTGTTTGAACCATGTTTTGAAGCTATATAGTTTTTGTTTACAACTGCATTGTTTACAAACAATGGACGTTTATTTATTTTTGGGGGGGGGGTTCTTATGGGGTTACCGTTGAACCAAGTACACAAGGCATGTATAAGTTACATTCTTCAGGAATCAATTGTATATTGTTAAAAAACATTATTTTATTTTTTTTAAGAATTATGTATGAATCCTAGCTTGCCCCTTTAAAGTCAGATTTTCTCATTTTCTCCGGTTTCATAAGGAGTCTAATAAGGATTGTCAGTTCCCTTGTCATGCACCAAGCAAATCAAATCACTTATACCGCATACAGTTGTAATTGACAAAGTGAAATGATTTAGTCAGAAAACAATCAACAATTCAATAATAGGTAATCAAATATGAAAAAAGAAAGTGACAATTGTAATGTCAGTGTGCAATAATGTCAGATGCCTTCTGCATCTGCATAGCCAGGCCAGAACTTTGTATCCATCCAAAACCCTGCATGACCCCTGCATGACCCCTAGGGAGCAACCAGTCCTGTAGAACCAGCTCAGGACCCCCTCAGGATCCATACAGACAGGTTAGTTAGACACTTCAGTAGTGACTCACCCTGCTATTGTAAGACAGAGCAGAATGCTGCCTGTTGGAGCAGTATACTACTCCCAATGGTTTGTGTGCATCCAAGTACACCTCCAAAGACAAAACTACCAACTACCAACTGGCGCTGGGACCACATGTGACAGGGTCTGATGAAAAGGTCAGCAAGTTTGGCAACGTCATTTTTCAGTTTGTTCCAGATTATGAAAGGGTCGATTGTAAGCTTTCAAATGATGTGTATACAGTACATACACATACATTTCTAACATCGTCTATCATTGCGAAAACAATTTGAACCAACATTTTATCTCTGCAGGCTACCTACATATGAAATTCAACAATGATTGAAATATCCCTGATCAGACTTGGTATCTTGGCTAGGTTGATTCCAATCAGACTGATAGTTTCCATGCTGGCTTAAAATGACCCTAAATGCTCCATCCATTGTGTTTCTACCAGGGAAGTGTTTGATGTTTTGTGTAAGAGTGATGTTAACAATTCTACAAGGATTGAAATGCTTTATCTATATAACTCCTGCAGCTATCTGCCCTTTTAATAGCTGAACCACTGACTCATACTTTGAACATGAAAACTCTCTGTGGTACCATTCTCAAAAGTGTGGAGCGCATGTACTCCCTCTAAATTGGGGGGGGGGGGGGGGTGATCCTAGAAATGTGAATAATTAATACCCCATCCCAAGGCTTTCTTGCTTAATGCACCAGTCAGGTTTTAGGTCTAGACCTAATACCATCTCTGCTGCTTCCCTAGTTTGCTACTTTTAATGTCCCACGGGTGTCTACAGAACTGGGAAGAAAACGGCTTTTAGCTAATGTGCTCTGCAGAGATTGATTCTTCTTCAGGGTAGCCTGAGGATGGAGCACCTGGTCTCTCACACTTGTTTTAGTTCCTTGGTAAAAGACGGGCTCAGAGACGTTCTCTTGTTTTGATGAATTAATGTGTGTATTTTTGTATTTTATTGTGTTGCATTTTTAATCATTGTCGTTTTGTAATCATATTTGTATTGTAAACAGGGAACACTTTGCAAAAGCGATCAAGTTCACAGTGCGTCTCCCTGGATAAATAAAGGTTATATAAAATGTCCAGTTTCCACTGCAAGAAAGTGAACAAACCATTTCCTCAAACCATACAATATGCTAATTTTCAGCTAAAAAAAAAATATGACTCATGAGATAAAGCAATAACAATAGGTGCACAGTGGGCCCAGATGTAGAGGTTGCTTATTTCAACTTAAATAAGCGTATGGGTTTTGGATGTGGATGCCTTGGTAGCACATTTATTGTGTAGGGCTGTGTGGTATCATCATTCACCATTGGATGTAAATGGTCACACGACACACACATTCAAAATAATCTTCCTGTATCTACTGAATCAATGAGAGTATGTTATGGTACATGTGGGAATACGGTACATGTGGGGAAACTAGGGTTAGGGTTAGGTGCTACGACGACTTGGTACATGCTGGCATGTCTAACCCTAACCCTAACCCTAACCCTACCCTTAACCCTAACTGTAGCACCCTAGCACCTAACCCTAACCCTAGTTTCCCACATGTACCGTATTCCCACATGTACCGTAACATATACACCAGTGGTGTAGTCTAGTTTTTTCTAGTGGGTATACTGTGATTTTGCCCTCCCAGTCAGAGCGACACCTGTCCCGTAGCGACACCCCATAAGCACATTCACTTATGCATACAGTATGCATCTACACCAGTGTTTGCTGCCTTGGGGGGGGGGGTGGCATGGACAGTACTTACAAGTACATCAAGCTGCCTCACGCTACAGGAACAGGAGATAGGCTCCTGCCCCCTAAGGGCCGTTAGGCTCGAGAACCATCGGTTCTCAGGGCTACTTATGTGGTCTTGACTACCTGTCCACTTTCTCACCTGGTTCTTGCTGTCTCTCTCTCTGGTGTGCCGACACCATCCTGCTCTCTCTCCTTCTCTCCCTCTCTATCCTCCTCTCTCCCTCTTTTGCTGTCAACCAAAAGGCAAATATAACAACCAGAGTATTTATAATTTAATAAGAGGTATACATTGAATTCATATCAAATCATAACATCATTCTAATTGAATATTGGGTTGCTGTGGGCAATGCAGTCAGATACTGTCTTTACTTACTCTCTCACCTGTAAGAAAATCGTATGTCCAACTACAAAAAACAGACATTTCCAATGAGTGAGGGTTTGTTCCAATCCTTCAATCCACTGTCCATGTACTGTAAATATGCCATAATGGTATTACCATAAAGCCCAATTCTAGCAGAATAAGAAAGATTGTATATCTACTTTAAGTAAAATAATAAAGTGCCTCCAGTTAGCTCTTTAGCTGGCATGTGTGCAGCAGACTAGCTCATCTCATCACCTCTGAGCACGCTAGCTAGCTTGCTAGTTCTTTGACACTATTATTCACACCATGAAACTATAATCAGACACTTTCTAATCACAATAATAACGACTCATTTGAACCAACTTTCTCTGTCAGAACACAGTAATTATATTTGCTAACGTTTCAACTTGCTTACTTTCTTCTGCAGAGCTTTCACCCAGCAAAAACTCTCTCGCGTCGCACGCGCACACAAAACCAAAACCAAACCATTCTCCAGCGCGGCACGAAGCTGTGTGTGGAGGTCTGGCCCGCCCGCGAATTTGCGAAACCTAGGATGGTAATGGGAGGCAGGGCAATACCGCTACCTGATTGGTTGGCGAAGCACTCCCTCATTGCCCTTCGCCAACCAATCAGGTAGCGGTATTGCCCTGCCTCCCCCTACCATCCTAGGTTTCGCAAATTCGCGGCCCGCCCACCCCAAGGCTCTGTAGGGGAAATACTGAGACTAGCATTCTGAACGACTGGTTATGCGATAACAAACATGTCAGAAAGTTCGAAGTAAGTGCTTCGTAACACAGACGGGGTGAATTTTATGAATGAAAGTGAAAGTTCTGTCACAAAACGCCATTACGTATCCTCGCGCATTTTTTAGTGGGTATACGCAAATCCTTGGCCTTTCCTAGTGGGTATACGGCGTAGTCCTGCGTATCACGTAGACTACACCACTGAATTGGGCTTCAAATAAGAAGAAAAGAAAACGACATTTATATACAGATTTCCAACGATGAAAGCATAACAAGGGGCTTCCCTTTCCGGCCCCTGTAGCGACTGTCTCCGGCCTTTATCAGCTGTGTGGCAGGAGGCCTCTGCTGAGTCAGCACGTCAGGGGGACGGCCCGTCCAGGACCTGACTCCACCAAGCCCTGGAAGAGAGTCAGCACGTCAGGGGGACGGCCCGTCCAGGACCTGACTCCACCAAGCCCTGGAAGAGATGAAAGAGGAAACAGCGGGACGATTAGAGCTCAGACACACAATGAGAAACAGAGCTCTGTCTAGATGATACTGGATGTGACACGTTCAGCTTGTCTACTGTAGAGGTATCACCTGATGATCATCTGCTTCATCTGAACTTTGAGTGGGAAACTGATGAGTTGTTGTTCAATTCACCTCATGTTCCTAATAAACTGCCTCTAAATCTGCATGATCCCTAAAGTATATGAATGACATACAGCCCGAAACCAAACAAGGCAACAGAAAGTGGAATCTGAGGGCAAATCTGACCCCTGGTGGCAGATTACATTACAATACATTTACATTACAACACATTTTGTGAATAAAAACATTTGCATTCTTTCCTAAATCCTAACAGTCTACAAGATCAGAGGCTTTCCGAATCATTCTTTTGGTGTTGAAGTGTGTGTGTGTGTGTGTGTGTGTGTGTGTGTGTGTGTGTGTGTGTGTGTGTGTGTGTGTGTTTGCGTGTGTTTTAAACAACATGATATAGGTCATATCTAGAACATAGAAATATTGTCCACCCAAGATGCGGATGGGATGTGAATATTTCCCATAATAGGTCCCATATGTGACACGGTCTGGTCAGTTGATCCGCATGTCGGCATCCGATTTAATGTTTGAACTTTTCTTTAGAAAAATGTAAACACATTTCAGCGTTGAAAATCAATGACACACTCGCTAATCAACTAACACAGGTTGTTTTATGAGCCTGCTAACAATGTAGTATTATAGTTAACTAGGTAAGAGTGAGGATTACTCACCGAATCCGTTTCATTGCAGTATTTTGGCTTGACTAGCGAGTTCGTGTTGTATTTCCATTTTCCATGTATTTCCATGTTTCAAAATAAAAGTCTGAACATTTTGATTGGTTGCTGACTTGCAGCCCAAATAACCAGACTGTGTCACATATTATGAAAAACTCACTTTTTCAGTGCTTATGCTGTACATTTGAGTCTCTGATGACCCTACTAACACAGAAACTGAAATGAAGCAATTTCATGGTTCAACAAGTCAAATATAAGACCTTTTTAGACCTTTTTTAGACCTCTTTGAATAGAATTGTAGACCTATTCGCGACAACATATGATAGCTTTTTGTCATCCTCAAGGTGATGAAATTAGGGATTTCACTGCCATACAGACAAATAGTCTGAAGGATAATTAATATAAAATAAATAAGTCCCATAATTACTCAAAGGTACATTTTCATTTCCGCGTAATTAGATTGATTTCTTGATTCCACGTAAATAGATCGAATAGACTGATTTCCTTGCAGGACAAGCTAATCTAATTTTTTATACCTAGCACCTCATTTTTTAGACCTAATAACTGAAATGTAAGACCTCTTTAGGCCTTATAGATCGCGTTGCTGGATTTTAGACTTTAAGGCTTTTTAAGACCAGCGTGGGAACCCTGAATTTGGAAAACATGTCAACAAGTCATTCAGATTAGCTGCCCCCGTCTACATAGTGTGGGGTCTCATCAGCGTTGTATTGAACCTTTCCCCAGCCGTGCAATCGTACATTAGAAGGGGAACTTAAAATGGATTTGGATTCCTTGTTTTGTGGGGAACATGGGGATATTTGGTTTTTAACTGTGTCTTTTCGCCACGCTGCCACACAGTGAATACACAGAAAACTGCTGATGATTTCCGGACCTGTCTGTATCCATATGTCACTTTCGAATGCAAGATCTGATCGTTACCATTGAAGAGGTTTTGGATTCCTTGTTGTTTTGTGGGGAACACCATTTTTATTATTCCCTCAGAAACAGCCGCGCAGTCAGAAATGCACTTTATTGTCCAGATTTAGACTGCAGATACCCCAGCCTGTTCTCACCTAGCCTCAAAGTTTAAGTCAGGTACAATCTTGAACTCAAACAAGCCCTTGGTATTCCCATTTTGAAGAGGTGCATGCGTATCTCACCAAATAGGCATTCTAGACTTTCCACAAAGGAAATGTGAATAGACCCCCCAATGTCAGTTGATAAAAGATGTCACATTTGTTGTAGTGAAGGAGAGGAGCTGTATTTGCTATAGAATGTAAAATCGTAAGACTACTGAGATGATTGGTCATATTGTACATGTTCAATAAATGTTTAGACCACAGTCTGAATTCACAGTCTGAATTCACAGTGACCATTGTGAATGCTAATTAAAGCAAAGAACTGCCAATGTCCTTTCAGAGCAAAGGGACTTGTTACCCCGGTCAGGAACAAGAATGTCAAGTACACAGGGACAGACACACTCATTTATTTCAAGATTTAACAAAAACATAACAGAGAATGAGTGACTCACACGATCAGTGACGCCCCAAACGTCACTCATTACTTTTAGTTCCACAGTAGGCTATATCAAATAAAGATCTGTGCATTTCAGAATAGAAAAAGATGTACTGTACATGACATCATACCACCATCTATATCCTCTCAATTTAAGTACTTGTATCTAAATATCAGTAACAATATCAGACTTGAATATTCACCAAACAGTTATGAGGCTCTAATTCGATTAAACAAAAATGTCCCTAAAGTGGCTTTATGCCAGTGTTCAAATAGCCAAAGAGTGGATGTCAAAATATACCTCGTATTGACTTGGTGAAATCTGCCCTGTCTCTCAAACATACTCCCTTCTCTGTGCAAAACATATCCTCGTAGCATACAGTTTGAGTGAAACCGTGAATTGAGATTTCTGGGTGGCACTGGTTTCCTATGATCATATGAATGTCTCTTCATTGGAAACAGCACCACAAGGAGAGATGAAGTTTAAGTAACTTAGTTAATAATGTTATTGTGTTATCAGGAAGGTAGGCTGAAAATAGCGATGGAGGTGGTCTTGTTTTGATATTGTGATGCAGTGAAGCAGGTCTAAAGGAAGATCTGATGCAGTGAAGCAGGTCTAAAGGAAGATCTGATGCAGTGAAGCAGGTCTAAAGGAAGGTCTGAGTAGCCAAATGCAGAACTTCACTTCACATTGAGCAGCTTTTGCTTTTTGACTCTTGCTTTTTCTGTCTCTTTTCTTCAGACCATCCAGATGTGCCCGCAACAGGTTGGAATAGGCTTAGACAGAGGAGCCAATATAAGATATTCACATCACTCCACTTAAAATGGTAAACCAATTAGTGATGCCATGCAAATAAGTATCATAAAAACTGTTTTTAGAGCCTGCCATTATCAGGTAATTTATTTAATGAGAATATCCATAATATTGTCCTGCCATTATCATTAACTCTCAGGCCTCATCCTTATTGAAGTTATCCTTATTGTCTAGGGCAAAATTGGAACTTGCCCCTGCTTAAATCAAACTCACTAGCCTACGCACAGTTTATTTTGGAGAAAGTGGCAACTTTGCATTTAAAGCACATGCACTACTACAGCTTTCCAAATGTTGTGATTTGTAACCTGAAAACTAGTTTCCGACAATAATCTGGAGGACAGTAGGCCTACGCCTTTCCATTTCCCATTATTTATCAAGACCATTCAAGCTAAACTGTGTTTATTTGATCATAATTGTTACAGTAGGCCTTGCACACAGGAGGAGACACGCTCAAATGTGAAACAATCACAATCCTCATCAGAACCATTATCAGCAGAACCAATTTCATGAAAAGCACCTTGTTTTTGGCTTGACAGTAAATAATTGGGATGTATTCAGTTGCAGACAGAAAAACTTTGTAAACTTATAACTGGGCTAGACAATTATTATGCCCATAATTTCACTGCAGATGATTCTCAACACAAATTGTGTATGCTGAATTAAAGACGCTTGTGCTTTAAAGGTGAATCTGACACTTGACTTCAGAAAGTGCTTGACAAAAAGCGGTTGCTAGTCAGAATTACGATACGAACAACTCAGGGTGTGTTCTCACTAGAACATTTGCTTAATTTGAAACGGAGTTTAGGATAAAGTTCGCTTTGCTCTGCGTCGTTTGGAGCTGTGAGAACGCGCATTCGAAGTCGCTCCCGCAGCAAAGAACCAACGGATGCTCCGCTTGAAAAGGCTGGTTTCGCTTCGGTTAGAAACGACGCATCCATCATTTTGCTTCGCTTCGCTTTTGGTGAGAACGCTGCTGATCTGGATAAGAGCCGAAGAGCTGGACAACAGGCAATTCTAAATTTGTCGGACCAATCAACTACCGCATCTGTTGCTTCGATTGCGTATGTTACTTCGTTTACATGAAGGGCTGTGAGAACGCAAATCAGAGAAATAATGAATGCAACAATGTTGCGAACTCATCCACTTGCTCCGGGTCTCGATTCAGACTTTCATGTGAGAGGAGAGATTGGCAGTGAAATATCCATGATGGGACTTTGCTCAACATCCTCCGTCCTCACACTCATGTTTTTCCCCCTCCATTAATCTTCTGTTATTCAACACGAGTGTGAAAACGGATTGTATCCTTTATCTCAAAGACACTATGGCATACCGTTTCTTAAATAGGCCTATTCACTTAATATTCACTTAATTTGGGTGAGATGATAGGCCTACTTTGCAACTTTACAGTTTTGGTAACTGTTTTTTGTTTCTCTACTGTAACATAATATAACATTGTTATTATTATTATTATTATTATTAATTACAATGTACAATACAAATACAACAATTGGGGTCCCTCAAAAAAACTAATCGCTGTGCTGCACGCGCACAACATCTGTCCCAAAGGCCTCATTCGGACCCAGGAAAAACCCTGGTATGTAGTGTATGACATGATAGCCATCTATGAGCAATGCACTGTATATAAGATGATGACCAAGGGTCTTTCTGCTGCTGACCAAGGGGCTGAGTCCTGTTGATGGGGCCCAATTTTCTTTTAGACTCTGTAGGCTACTGTATTTGTTTATTAAGACTTACATAAATATGACATATTGTCTGAATTTGTCTTGTTTTATCAAATGTTACAATTATTTATTGTGCTGGTTTATTATGAACAACATGTAAAATTGCAGGAAACTAGCACAAATAATTGTGTGGGAGAGGGGCCGCCGCTGCCAAAACGTGCACAGTTTTGGGTTGCTCCACCGCAAAACAATCTCACTCCAAACTTTTGGTGAAACTTGGCAGCCCTTATTAAGGCTTTATTGAAACGATGTTTAACTTATGATTTACTAGCACTGGCGCCCCCACCCCGCCCTTGGGCCCGTGGTGGTCGTGGTCCCGAGGAGCGAGGCCCCTACTGCGAGGGGTGTCCCTTATCTCTCTGACTGAAAGGTGGCAACCCCTAGCTGTGGCTCATTAATGGCGTGTTTGAAAGATTACATTTGGAGCAGTTTCTGACTAGCGCATATCAGACGCTTTCAATATCTGTTGCATGATGGGGATTACATTTATCCGAGTTCCTAAACAAATTTGGATGCTTGAGATTTACGAGAGTCGGCCAGTGGATCCCCGCAGTTACTTCTCACAGGCTGCATGAAGTAGTGCTGTGGTGGGTTGACATCAGTGGAGGCTCCTCCATAGAGGTGGAGGAGGCCTGGCCTCCCCAATAATTTGAGAGAAGAGAGAGAGATTTAAAAAAGCAATAATTATATTTTTTATCAGACACACAACATACAATTCAGAACAATACTTCATCCATTTCTAATATTTATCCTGCAGAACAGCACTCATACACGCGTGTGGCGGAAAAAGGTACTACACGGAGGCCAGGCCTCCTGTCGGAAAGTGGTTTCTCATAGAAGTCAATGTAATGCAATTTTTTTCATGGCAATATGTGATTGGCCAAATCACTGAAAATGGGTGGGAACAGGAGGCCTGGCCTCCGTGTAGTACCTTTTTCCGCCACACGCGTATGAGTGCTGTTCTGCAGGATAAATATTAGAAATGGATGAAGTATTGTTCTGAATTGTATGTTGTGTGTCTGATTGACATAGTGTTTGAGTGCTTTTGACATGTCATTGATTGTATGTAGTATGTTGTGGTGAATGTTGTGAGCCTGAACAGAAGGGACAATAGCTACTGCAGGCGGACCAGAGATTCATGCCAATTGTTTTGTTTATTTGATGACCCATTGTGCAGGCAATAAAAGCTGCTTCATCCACCATCCTGAGAGTGTCCCAATCCCTTCAGTACCGCCAAACACAAATTAATAATTTTTAACAAAGACAGATAAGAAGAACAGGGAACATTCCATCGCGAGTGAAGCGAGCAAGCGGAAAAGAAATTGGCCTCCTCAATTCTGGAAGTCACCAGCCTCCACTGGTTGACATAATTCACCCACGGAACTATGGGTTGGGGAGTTTGGTTCCGCACGGAGAGTTAAGTGTGTGGTACCCAAGTTTGTGACTTCTTGAAGCATGTGGTAGAGACTTGTTCATGTCTGTAAATAAACGTTTAGCTGTGACATTCGATACACCGCCTCCGACTCCCGTCTCTCGGCACTACAGTGCCTTATAATCGGAGGGAATGTTCATGGCCAATCATGAATGTTTTCTTGACTCACATTTGAGTTTATGTAGTAGTTTAGTATATGCCGCGATGTGTAGACTTCTATATATTGCAAATATGTTCAGTTGATGGTGGTGTTATGCGCTGATATGTGGTGATCATTCAAAGTGAAATCATAACACATTTCATTGAGGATTTTATATCATATCATGTGATCACCGCCATGTTTTCAAGCACTGCAGTCAGAAGTGCACAAGTCAAACAAGCCATTAATTAGCCATTAGTGCGCTTCTTCAGTGTAACCCGGGCTGGCCCTGTAGTGGAAAAGCACCATAATTCTCTAATCGTTGCTAATAACGACCACCAGGTGTCACCCACGAGCAGTATTTTTTTTCTCGCTTGACTCCGCCTAGCAACTCCCTGGCAGGCAGCACACAGAGGGTGGGACTGTCCATACTGGCCACTGACTCACAGCAACAGTTTGGTCAAAACAGAAAGAGAAACGTACATTTTGGTTTGAGTGACCCTTGATCTGTATGGATAAGTGTTTGTTATCTTCCGAGGTGTATTATTTTACTTTTAAAAATCCGAACTAAACATGGATTTCAACGTCAAAAGACTCGCAGCGGACGCCGGGACTTTATTCAGTCGCGCTGTACAAGTAAGTTGGTTTCTACAGGTGGAACAGTATATAATATATAACAGTTCAACAGTTCAACATTCAGCATGAAAACGAGCAGGCTAATGTTGTCGACATGGTGATCTTTTTCATTTAATGTGATGTGTAACAGCACGGTATTGTTTGACGATCAACAGTCACTACTTTCCTCTCACAACTGACAGCAGAAGTGACGCCTCAAGCTCAACTTTGGGAAAGCCCGGTGCTTTGCTCAGGCCTGGGTTACACATAGCTGCTACCAGATAGATAGCTAAGTTAGCCTGCTGCTGGCAGCAATTAGCTGACTAAAGTGGGGAGAAGACGTAGTGTCAGGAGGTATTGGTCGTAGATGAACCAGGCCAGTTATGCTGGTAGTGGTAACCAGGTAACCAGCAGGTCAAAGAACCACCCAGCTATCCTTCATCACGGAGTGTAAACGCTCAGCTCAGCACTTCCGGTCTGGCCCGAGGACTGAGCATCACGTGACTGTGGGGCACAGAGAGAGTAGCTTAATGCTCCTCACACTGAGGAGATTGCCATGTAAAACAAATGACTGTAATTACAGTACAGGCCAAAAGTTTGGACACACCTTCTCATTCAATGCGTTTCCTTTATTTTCATGACTATTTACATTGTAGATTCTCACTGAAGGCATCAAAACTATGAATGAACACATGTGGATTATGTACTTAACAAAAAAGTGTGAAATAACTCTAAATATGTCTTAGATTTTAGATTCCTCAAAGTAGCCACCCTTTGCTTTTTTGTTGTTAATAAAATATATAATTATAATATTAAATATAATATGTGTTAATAATAATATGTTATTATATATATATAATATTATTATTATATATTTTATTAACAACAACACTTTTTTATTTTATTAACAACAAAAAAGCAAAGGGTGGCTACTTTGAGGAATCTAAAATCTAAGACATATTTAGAGTTATTTCACACTTTTTTGTTAAGTACATCATTCCACATGTGTTCATTCATAGTGTTGATGCCTTCAGTGAGAATCTACAATGTAAATAGTCATGAAAATAAAGGAAACACATTGAATGAGAAGGTGTGTCCAAACTTTTGGCCTGTACTGTAGTCACTTTCTTGGCACATTGTGCATTTCATTGACCCCCCTCCCCCCTTTCATTTAAACTCCAGTTCACAGAGGAGAAGCTTGGGCAGGCTGAGAAGACTGAGTTAGATGCCCATCTGGAGAACCTTCTGACCAGAGCTGAGTGCACCAAGCAGTGGACGGAGAGGATCATGAAGCAAACAGAGGTTCTACTACAGCCGAACCCAAGTAAGACTGTGTTTATTGGACTGGTATTTGACAAAGCACACTTCATTTCTGTTCATTTGATGGATTCACTTCATAGATCCACAGATGGAACAGACACAACGCCTTGTTTGAATACACATAACATCAACACATTCCTTCCTTGTTGATAAACTCACTCATCTGACATGAGTTGATTTGTTAAAGCAATGCAGCGCCGCTAATGCAGTCTGGTTAGATCAGTGATTAGCCTGTGTCAAAGAAAACGAGGAAGCAATGATGTCCTGTGTTTTGAAAGTATTCAAACGGGGTTCAAATTTAAATCCAAAGTTGAAAAAAAGCATGAAGGGAGCAAAAGTGACAGCTGTGTCTTGGCAGGGCCTTTTTTATTTGAATGGCCGGCTTGGCAAGGTCTCAGACTCTGATGTAGGACTGCATAGCGGAGGATGCTCTAATTGCTCATGAGCAGGGTTGCAAAAAATCCCGTGAGTTTGGGAAACTTTCAGATTCCTTTCTATTTCCATGTGGAAACTTTGGAAATGATCGGAAAGGAAACAGGAATTTTGCAACCCTTCTCAGGACGCTTTTCTCCCAGCGTTGAGGAAACTACTGAGATTCACATTATGTCAAATTAATGAGTCAATCATTGTTGTTTGGTTTGCCTGTTAGAATTGCATGATTCTGTTGTCTCTCTCTCATTTCCTCTTGCTTGCTTGACTGTTAATGTAAATTCTTCTTCTTTTTGTTTAAACTCTTCCCTCACAATCAAAATCAATGCTCAACGTCTTAACTCTGAGGCTACACGTTGACACTGACAGCTGTGTCTTGTAGGTCTTTGCTTTGTTTTGGCTTCTCACTTCTCAGTCAGCTATAGCTCAGTAAATGGTTCCTGTTTAACTAGGCTGTGGGTTGAGATTAGCAGCCGCGAGTGTTTCTTGATTTCCTGATTCCTTTGAACTGATATGAGTAGGGTTGGGTACCGAAAATCGGTACCGGTAGGTACCGGTTACTTTACATTCGGTATGTACCCGTACCGAATCGCAAAGGAGATTTCGGTGCCTCATTTCGGTACTTTTCTATCTCGCGACGTCACATCGCCTGTTAAATTTCCATTCAGTGAAAGCAGCGAGTACGGAAGGATAACGAGAAGGTTGCTAATAGCAACTTCCGCTAGCGGGTTGGCGTAACGCGGCGCTCGACTTATGGGTGCGTTCCGTAAACTCGTTCTGGAATTCTGATCACCACTCGTGGAATGCCTTCTGTCCAATCAAATGACTTGCTCCCCTTATGACGTCGGGCCCAGTGTGCGCTGCGACGCTCTCAGAGCGAGTTTACGAACGCAAGCCTTTGATTGGACAGTGCACTCCAGGATTCGACGCGTCTGTTGATGACGTTGTGCGGATGTGTGGCTGCGTCTCTGCGAGGAGGACAACATGATCGGGGATCTCTTGATATTCGGGTACTGTCCTTATCCTACTACTGTGTCTGAAAAATGAATCGTCATGTCAACATGGACCAGAGAGGGGGAGGGGAGTAGTAGCTGAGCGGCAACAGAGTTTGGATTTTGACGAGGCGGAGGGCTCCAGTTCATCAGAGTTATATTTCCTCTCGGTCTTCTTGGTTCTGGGGGCTATGCAGGCCTCTTCACTAGATCCCTTTTCTAAGAATATTCTGATGTCCTTGAGGGGCTGCCGAACAAGTGTGTACTCGTATTCGACATCAGTACCAACGATAGGCACCCCCAGCTTAATGGAGTCCCCAAGGCTCAGGAGTTTTATTTTCATTTATTTTAATTTGAGTGTATATTTAACTAATATATATTGTGCCTCAGCAATAAAAAAGTGAAAAGCTGTTTAATGTTGTCGACCGTGTTATTATTATATATATATATATATATGTCATTTTAAAAAATCAAAAGTACCGAATTAAGTACCGTTTTGGTACCGGTACCGTTTTTAAAGTATCGGTTAGGTACCGGTACCGGATAAAACCCAAACGGTACCCAACCCTAGATATGAGAGGAGCAACCTGGTACAAGAACAACCTGGTACAAGAACAACCTGGTACAAGAACAAGATTCAAGATAGCTTTATTGTCTGTCACACAGTGACAGAAATTCTCCTTTGACAGGCAGAAGTGCAGTTCATGAATACAGTTTCCACATTAAAAACACACATAGGTCACATACATACAATAAAAACAGACAGATATAACAGTGTTTATAAAATGTAGTGCCTATTTAAAAAGTCCAGTCATTTAAAAAATAATAGTAGAAAACAGTATTATGATTTAAAAAGCTAAAATGTTGTGGTTTAAAAGACCTGCAACCTGGCTGCATTGTTAGTTCCTCAGTAGCGATCATACTTGGGAGTAGCAAACTATTGGTGCCCATTCCCTTTATGTGCATTGACAGTGTCCACCATGTGTCCACCAAGTATTGACTGTAAAAACAACAGTTTGGTGTCTGTCTGGCTGTGAGCTCAGCTGTGGACCCGTCTCAGATCACACCATGGTGCCACATTGCTCAGTCTTCCACAGTCAGTACTGTCACAGCTAGGGGGCCAAGGACAGACACACAAGCACAGGCGCACACAAAACAGCTGATCTACACAGGCCCACTCAAACGATAACATACCTTTTACAACACAGTTAGTCTATAGAGAGGATATCGTTCAAGAAATGACCTTGCTCAAACAATTGGCACTATCAAAAAGGAGATGCATCTGTTTTTAATCAACGGTCATTTTATATTACACTCATGCAAGCAATGATGGTAAGACTATGGCCTTACTTTGATGGTCATAGATTGTTCTAGAATTGGCAAGTGGCTGCTTATTATGCTATAGGCCTGACTTCTGTGTGATGCAATAGGCTTCATTTGATAACTAATGAAACTGTCATGAACCCTCAAAACCTCACGGGGAGTGCCTGCAGTCAGGGATAGAGCTACTAACCTGATGTGTAGCGTATGGCTGGATGCTCTCTGTGAGGCTCATGTCGTACGGTCACACAGCACAAGGTTGCTTAGTGGTTTCTTGTGACTCTCTCCTCTTTTGCTAATCGAGTTGTCCGCTTACAATTTGCAGATGTCAGAATAGAGGAATTCCTGTATGAGAAACTGGAGAAGAAAGTCCCCACAAGGATGAACAACCATGAGCTGCTGGGGCAGTCTATGATTGAGTCTGGAAATGAGTTTGGCCCTGGAACTGCATATGGTGAGTATGTACAGTAGAATGACCATCAAAATGTTGCCGTTTAGCAGATGTCTTTATCCAAAGTGATTTCCTAGTGATTCACTGGTAAGCAGTGTTGGGCACGTTACTTTTTTAAAAAGTAATTAGTTACTAGTTACTTATCCCAAAAAGTAACTGAGTTAGTAACTGAATTTCTTCATTATAGAAGTAACTAGTTACTAGGGAAAGTAACTATTGCGTTACTTTTTAAAGTAAACATTTACCAACATGAAGTGCTTTTAAATCTGTGTAGTGTTAATTAAATAAATCAAACTGTCACACAACTTCAGACAACTGGTAGACAGACTGTAACTTCAAGTATTTTCAACACAACAAAAGTAAACAGTTAAACAATATGAAGTGCTTTTAAAGTAGTACTGAAAAAATAAGACATGAATTTCTTGGACAAATCCAACTTTAGCTCCTAAACATTCATTCATTCATTCATCTATCCATCCGTACACTCCTTCCTAACACTCATCCATCCATGCATGCATTCATTCATCCAGCCAACCCAGTCATCTAACCATCCTAGCCAATATGAAGTGTTGACACTGAACTATGGTTGGCTTATGGTTGGCTTACCATGAAATGTTCTCTACCATAGCCAATCATGATCACTTGCGCGGTTGTCTCGCCCCTCCCCTCCCAGCTGTGACTGAGGTCGGATGACAATGAGAAGCTTCAGTAGTAACTAGTAACGCGCCCCATTGAATTACCGGTAACGGTAACGGCGTTATAACGATGGAAATAGTAATCAATTAGATTACCCGTTACTGAAAAAAGTAACGCCGTTAGTAACGCCGTTTATTTTAACGCCGTTATTCACATCACTGCTGGTAAGTAATCTGTACATCAGTCATCATAAGAAACACATTTAAGGTAGAACCAGGGGCCGTTGGTCGTCACAATGCTAGAGGAAGGAAGGAAGGATTAGTTGTTGTTTTTTTACATCAGCGACTATACAACACCCTCACAAGTGATGAGTAACTCAGCACTTCATCATCTTTTATAAATGGCAAGTTACAATGTCATGGTAATGTCTTGTCAACTAGCAGTTACTTGACACAAGCTGATATGATGATGCTTACTGTATGGAGGCATTACTTTAGAATGCCTGAGTGTGGTTATCTCAGAATGGTTGCAGCTATAATGTCCGGCATCTTTGCTTGTGTTTTCATTCAAGTCTGTGTCCACTGTCCCTGCAGGAAATGCACTTATAAAATGTGGAGAGACAGAGAAGCAGATTGGAGGAGCAGAGAGAGAGTTCATCCAGAGCTCAGCCATCAACTTCCTGACACCTTTCAGGAACTTTCTAGAAGGCGACTTTAAAACCATCCTGGTGAGTAACAACAGGAAAAATCGTGGACTGCGTAGCCCCCTTATCTGAAAGTGAAGAACACTCTGTATTTCTAGCAGGAAGTCAGAACAACCTTTACCAAAGATATTTCTAGAAAATAAAGATGCGAACAACGGTAGGCGCGCAACACATGCGTCGATCGTCTCCTCTTGTTTCTCGATTGTCTCGGTTTTGTATTGGACCTATCGCTAAGCCACACCCCCTTTGAATACTCAGACAAACAAACAACGCTTCACTGACAGTGACTGACTGACCGACTGTGACTGAATGACATTCAAGGACTTACAATGGCAGGAGTTGGCAAATTTCTGATTTGTGATTTACCACAGCAAGTAATAGATGTTTTTTTTTTTTTAAAGATGACAAGAATATTTAGTCAAGAAGCTTTTCACCATCAGATATTAGCGAGTTGTTTGTCCGAGTTTTCTGCCTGTCGTGACTTTTGCTGTGCTATGATTGGACAATTTCTATTTTGGGGCGTGGCTTAGCGATAGGTCCATTGTCTCTGGTAGGGTCACCCCGCTCTTTTCCCCATCCAGGTCATTTCCCAGAGTGTTTTTAAAGCGGGTTTCACACAGGAGCAGCAGCCACTAGAGTTCCCTAAGCCACCATATTGCCGTTGTCGTTCACATTTTCCATTTTCTTCCCTTATTCACAGTGGAGGAGGAGTGTGCTAGAGAGTGGCTTCCTTCTCTCCTACCACAGGTAGCATGGAGGAGAAACTCGTCAGAAACCACTCCACCTCGACACCACAGCTTGCTTATCTGAAAGTGCCTTTTAACAGAAATGTAGTCGGCCTACTCATGCTTTTGTAGAAGATATTATTTACGATAAGAGGCCAGTAACCCAATTTGTGGCTTGAAGCATTATGGCAATTCTTACTCTGCCTTCCTCTGTACCTGTGTCCTCCTGTAAAGAGAGTTAATCTGCTGGGGCTCCTCATGTGACGTCTGATTGGCTCATCTGTGTCCTCCTGTAAAGAGAGTGAATCTGCTGCTGCTCCTCATGTGACGTCTGATTGGCTCATCTGTGTCCTCCTGTAAAGAGAGTGAATCTGCTGCTGCTCCTCATGTGACGTCTGATTGGCTCATCAGATATAATCACCCAGTCATCAGACCGTATTTGATGCATTCGTCTGACTGTTCCCCAGCAAGTCCTCATGCAGTGTTTTGGAATAACATTCTTACATTCTCGTTTTAGCTGAGCTACTGAAGTACTTAATATACTCTGTATTGGTAAGACATTTAGTCCATTGTCCATATAGCATTGTGACTGTGTCAGACATTACTTAGAACGTGTTCATGTGATGCCAATTGAGTGTGATACAATTGAGTACAATTCCTCTAGGTATTAACAAACGGTTATATTCTATGAAGACTAAACTTCATGTTCCCTAAACTTCCCTTTCAAATGTCACAATGCAGCTTATGTGATGGCTATCTGTTTGGTGTGTTTTCTTTATGTTTGTGTTCAGAAAGAACGGAAGCTCTTGCAGGTCAAGCGCTTGGATCTGGACGCAGCCAAGACCAGGCTAAAGAAAGCAAGATTTGCGGATGCTAGAGCAGTTGTGAGTATTTACTGTCACTTGATTCAAAACGCACACATCGTTGGTCATTCATAACGCAGCACATAGGCATCGTTGGTCATTCATAACGTTAGTTGGCGCTCCCTTGCCCAAAAAAAAAGTTGTCAGTGACCTCTCTTTTAAGAAGAGCAAAAGTGATTTGGGCGTTGTCTGTTATTCCGCTACAAGTCACAAGTTGTGACCTTTTAGTTACACAACATTGGCCAAGGCTTTAACCCCTTAGGTACAGCACACGCTCACACGGCCAGCTGTGGGACATTTGAGTTCCTATTTCTGTGGAGCTCATTTGCGTTTTTTCTTTACTGTGGCATCCCTTTTCCGTCTCTCTTCCTTCAGTCCTTTCTTCCTCTCCTCCCATGTCTTCATCCTCTTTAGCCTTTTAATACATGTCCTCTGCCAGGAGATGCTGGCTACGCTGCCAATACTGCTACATGTTCAGTTTGGTGCATGTCACACCACTGAAGGTTTGTTGCCCTTTAATCCAGAGTGACAGTTGGCGTTACCGTGACCGTTATCTATGTCAGGCAAACCATAGTGGAATAACCTATGCATAACTACCATGTCCATGTCCAAACCATAGTGGAATAACCTATGCATAACTACCATGTCCATGCAGTTAAACTGTACTATTGTGTGCAGAGTTGGGTTGGGTATCGTTTGGGTTTTATTCGATACCGGTGCCAAATCGATACTTAAAGAACGGTACCGGTACCAAAACGGTACTTAAATCGGTACTTTTGATTAAAAAAATGTTTTATATATATATATATAGCTCAGTGTTTCTTCCAGGATTGTTCACATTAGTGGCGGGGGGGGTCACTTACGCGATTTTCCGCGTGCAAGCCATTAATGCAGAGCGGCCATGTTTTATATAGTCAGGTGATCAAATACCAAGATATCCTGAGGCTACAGCTGCAGCAGAACATGGGGAACGCCCATACAACACTGAACATAGGTTACCGTATAATATACATGTGACTGACAGATACGCGAAAGACACACAGTCACACACACACACACACAGTGAAAGATAATCAGCTCATTGATTATGAATTACACAAGAGTACACACAGAACCAGGAACGCGCATACAGCACTGAACATAGGCTACCGTATAATATACATGTGACTGACAGATACGTCAAAGACACACACACACACACACACACAGTGAAAGATAATCAGCTCATTGATTATGAATTACACGAGTACACACAGAACCAGGAACGCGCATATAGCACTGAACAACATCCGTAGAATATAAACTTGTGACTGACAGTCACATGGGCCTACATACACACAAAAGATAGATTATCAACTCATCAATACGAAGTAGGCCTACATGAGAGTACACGCACAAAACCGGCTAACGTTACTCATTAACTGTTTACACAAGTAAAATACACAGTGTGACAGTCAGATGGAGCATTCGGTAAACAATCAACAGCAAGGTGATGCATATTATCAGCTGAGAAAACCAACTTTTACCTTTGATGACACCGACATGAGCCCTGTTTTCCAGTACCTCCGCCGTTCTGTTCGTGATGATTTTAGAGGCAATAGATTATTTTTGCCCCGCGCATATTGCCCTGTAGTTAGAGCATGCGACCACAGCTCCCTTGTGTCTCTTATTGTCCAAATGTTCCCTGAATTTTAGCTGCATGTTTTTCCAGCATGTAAATCCGTTGTCAATACAAATTCGACTCCCCTTCTTTCCCCCTGCTAATACTGTGTCGCTGCTAAAGTGATGGAGAGAGGGAAAGGAGAGGGATTTCCTGAAATCCAAATTTCCCGCTAAATTCAGACCAATCCCAAAACTGTTTTGCAAGCGTGTTGCCTCGCGCGTGTTGAGAGCGATTCAGTCTAGATTACATTACATACATGCACTGAGTGGAACTTTAACAGGCGATGATGTCACGTGCGGTTGACTACTGCATGTAATGTCCGTTTCGGACACCAGGGGGCGAGAGAGGAACCGAAACGAGGAACCGAAATACCGTAGCGGTTTTCGGTACCCAACCCTAGTGCAGAGTAATTCACCTCGTTATTCCACTATGGTTTCTCAGATACAGTACGTTCACTTGAATGTTACGTGTCGCACCTTCGGGTGTTGTGCCTGGCGGTCTGCTTTCTCTTGTGGTTTAGACAGTTAAGCCCCACCGAGGACTAAACAAGGTCATAATAAACTCAACTCACCTGCTAGTGCCTGCTAGAGTGCTCCTGAACCTTGTTTGGAGTAACACTGATATGGCACCTTCTTTAGAGGATTCCAGTGTTGACCCAACAGATGCAGTACAGTACATTCCTAAACCATTGGCTTACCCTGAACTTTGAGGGACTTTCAAAACCCGTAAATCACAATGATGGTGAAACTCCTCTTGATTTAATGGTTTAATGGTAACCAGCTGAACAAAAGATATTTTGAGAGCATAATGTGTTCGTTCCTGTACTGTATTGTGGCCCCGACATTCACTCGGCTGTATCCCCTGAAGAACGTCACACACAGCAAGAGAAGGCAGCTTGACGTTTGTGATGACTATGTGTTGCGTGTAGTAGAGTTTGTGCTGTGATGCGTATGAATGAGTTGTGTAAAAATAGGTAACAGACACACAAGCTCAGAAGAATCCTTTGGTGTGTTTATGATATGACTTACAGGATTATGCATGGCATAATCTGATTTCAGAGTCATAATGAGTGTTGTGGTGATTCTGATATTGTTCTTGGATGTACACACACAGAGGGTATGTAGCGTTGGTGGCTGTGTAAGGCCAGCTGTGGCTCTAATGACTGTCACTATTTTCAAATGCAAACAAGCAGATGGCCAGAGGAAGTGACGTTGGTGAGTGGAATGTTGGGCCATGTTTGAACTGAGCACAGCGGCCTTCTAGGTTAGCAGCAGCTGCTCCTGTGTCTGTGTCTCTCTCCTCTATCTCTCTATGTATTCTCTCTCTCTCCCCCTCCCTCTCTGTGTCTGTGTCTCTCTCCTCTATCTCTCTATGTATTCTCTCTCTCTCCCCCTCCCTCTCTGTGTCTGTGTCTCTCTCCTCTATCTCTCTGTGTATTCTCTCTCTCTCTCCCCCTCCCTCTCTGTGTCTGTGTCTCTCTCCTCTATCTCTCTATGTATTCTCTCTCTCTCCCCCTCCCTCTCTGTGTCTGTGTCTCTCTCCTCTATCTCTCTATGTATTCTCTCTCTCTCCCCCTCCCTCTCTGTGTCTGTGTCTCTCTCCTCTATCTCTCTATGTATTCTCTCTCTCTCCCCCTCCCTCTCTGTGTCTGTGTCTCTCTCCTCTATCTCTCTATGTATTCTCTCTCTCTCCCCCTCCCTCTCTGTGTCTGTGTCTCTCTCCTCTATCTCTCTATGTATTCTCTCTCTCTCCCCCTCCCTCTCCATCTTGAACAATAGTTACAATCTGGAAGGAACAGAAGGCCCCCAAATGTAATATCACAGTCACCATCAGTCCATGTTTACTGAGCTTTTCCTCCTCTCTGTACTTGAGTCAAACAAAGAACGACTCCATTGTTCTCCGTGCCCCCCTGTTCCTTAACGCCGCAAAGAAATGTCACACAACCAGAAGCAAACGCCACCCTGGTTTCACTCGATTAAACTCGGCTCTTGTAAAGTATTTACAAACTGTAGTTTTGACTACATAATTTGTACATGCATTACGTCAATGGGCTTATTATGCCTAATGTTCATCTCTGAGTCTCTGTCTTTCTAAACTCCATCAGTAAACGGGCGCTGTGTAGTGTTGGTGTTAGGGAAAAGGAAATCAAGGTCTTAAGAGTTTTTGAAAATAGACATGGGTCATTGAAAGTGCTTGAATTCCCCTCTCTCTCTCTCTCTCTCTCTCTCTCTCTCTCTCTCTCTCTCTCTCTCTCTCTCTCTCTCTCTCTCTCTCTCTCTCTAAAAAAAAATACATATTCAAAAATGTTTTACTTAGCTCGTCAACTAGTTCTGTCTCAAACTATGCCGTGTTGGGTCCTTGAATTTGAGGGATTTGAGTCTTGAAAGTCCTTGAAAGGTGCTTGAATGTCATGTTTCAGAAGGTGTGGGAACCCTGTGTTTGTTTCCTGAGTATGGTGACTGAGGTATTACCCACGTCTGACTATGTGTCTGTTCCCCCCCCCTTCTCAGGCAGAGCAGGACCTGAGGATGACGCAGAGCGAGTTTGACAGACAGGCTGAGATCACCAGGCTCCTCTTGGAGGGAGTGAGCAGCACCCATGTAAGCCCCTCCCCCCTCCCACCCTATGACCCTAAAGGGGTCACCTTACAGCATCTTCAACTCCCAATAGTATTCTAGAGTGGTCATTTATTCCCATCTTTGACATCTTGTTTTTATGTCTGTCTGTTTTATGCCTACCTCTCCCACCCTTCTGTCTGCCCCCTCTGCTCCATAGGCACACCACCTCCGCTGCTTGAATGACTTTGTGGAGGCCCAGACGACATACTACGCACAGTGTTACCAGTACATGACAGACCTCCAAAAGCAGCTGGGGAGGTAAGCTACGTTTATTTTATTTAAATTTTTTTTTTAAACTGTTGCGTGTGGGCTTGTTCAAACTGTCGGACAGCCCTGCATCTAACAATGGTCTGGTCCCCTTCCCTCCACCAGCTTCCCCTCCACGTTCTCCTCCAACAACAACCAGTCCTCGGCCGGCCCCGGGGCCAGTATCTCTGTGCCCTCCGCCCCGCCGTCCGCCTCCCTGCCCAGCCCCTCTCCCAGCCGCGGCTCCGCGGGCTTCAGTGAGCTGAGGGGCTCCAGCGGCAGCCGCAAGGCCCGCGTCCTCTACGACTACGACGCCGCCGGCAGCAGCGAGCTCTCCCTGCTGGCAGACGAGGTGGGCGACATCAGGACTTCTGTTGGAAGTTGTACATCGGCCTCTCTCCGTTCGCTCGTATCCGTCACACGTTTTTAGCTCCGACACCAGTAACCTTTGAGTCACCAACTCATACGTGGGGTGGTGCTACATCATTCATGGGGGACAACACTATGCGCCGTACACTTGTTTTATTACTGTCTCTCTCTCTCTCGCCCGCCCTTGCCTCGCTAACTCTGCGGTGGTTCCCAAACGGTGTGCCGTGAGGCAAGTCCAGGTGTTCCGTGGGATCTTGTGACAACTAGGGGTGTCGTGATGCGGATGATCCGTGACCCGTACAGATCGCCCCCCACGGTTCGGCATGCATCTGTACCGCGGATCAATTGCAACATTTAAACAAGTAATAATATTACTTAATATTAGTTAATATCTCTTGTAAATCGCAATGTACAGTTGCCATGAAAAGATAGACGCGACAGTTGCGGCTTTGTTTTACTCTAAAGCGCAATGATAGGTTGATAATGCAACAAAAAAAGAATCCGTTGTTTACTCACTACACGTGAAGTTGGGAATCCACAACAACAAGGCTGCGTTCGTAAATTCGCTCTGGAAACTGATCAGCATTCAAGGAACGCCTCTTGTCCAATCAACTTTGGCTTCTCTGTCAATTATGACGGGAGGCACGAAAAAGGCAGCTCGACAACTTCTGATAATGTAGGCATTTTTTTCATACCATGTTCAAAGGAAGGGTTCACTTTATTATTTAGTTAAAAGTGGCATAAGACATGTTTATTCATCTGCTTTAAAGAGCCCAGTGATTCACTGCTGCAACCAGGCGCCTCCCTCTCTCATATTGCACTAGAATTTAAGTTGAATGTGTATTTCAGTATAATATATCATGTTTGAGTGTAGAATATGTTATATATATATATATTTTACCAGTTTTGACATCTTGAATGTTGTTGGTTTTTTTCACATAATAAAAGTGGTGTTTTTACAGAATTCAAGGAAAAAGCAGTTTTTATAAAAAATAAAAACATTTTGCGTTAGTGACCGAAAAATGATCCGATCCGTGACTCAAAAACCGTGATCCGATCCGTGAGTTAGGTGATCCGTTACACCCCTAGTGACAACCATACATTATTATTGCAATATACCACTATACAAAAAATGATGAATCTATTTCTATTTTTTTATGTACTACATCAGTACTCCGTTACGCACTCATCTCCCAATACGAAGGAGATGTTCTATACTTGGGCTGTTTCACCACTGGTCGGGAAATCAGCAGCGGTATTCTGTGGATTCGCTGTGTCGCAGCTCCATGAAAAAACCCATGGTTACCCATGGTTACCAGGGGAAAAATAAAAAAGTCACATATTCCCCACAGAACAAGGAATCCAAAACCCATTTGAATGGAAATGATCGGATCTTGCGTTCTCACGACAGGGGAAAACTTTCAAGACTGGCCGATTAGACCCAATTGTGATGTAGCAAAGACACGGAAAACCGGAATGGCTTGTAGAAGTTTTCTGAAATAGGCAGCCCACAAACATTTTAATTGCTTTATTTCACAGTTTGTGTGTTGGGTCATCAGAGACCCACATGTATAGCACAAGCACTGAAAAAGTGCATTTTTCATAATATGGGGGAACTTTTAAAAACGTTCATCAAAGCGGACCCCAGTTTTGGCCGTTCGCGCAGTTGATGCTGATAATTATTAGAGCGTGACGAATCAAAGGCCCTGATTGACAGCCAGTGTGAAGGATAAAAATGAACGTTAAAAAGAGAAATCTGAGAGGGAAAATTGATTGCTTTCAACTAACCACCAGTACAGACGAAAATAAAAACTAAAGGTTTCCAGAGTGATAAGAGTGATAACACTTGTTATAGAGCCTGTTTTGCACAGATATGAATACAGGTGTGCCTTGAGATTTCGGCTCGTCCTTTGGTGTGCCTTGGGCACAAAGAGTTTGAAAACCAGATGATGAGTTTGGGTTGCCGTGGTAACTGACTGAGAGGGGTTGTCTCTCTGTCCTCCTCCCTGTCCCAGGTCATCATGGTGAGCAGCGTCCCGGGCATGGACTCTGATTGGCTGATGGGCGAGCGGGGAAACCAGAAGGGAAAAGTGCCAATCACCTATCTGGAGTTGCTAAACTGAGCCCTGAGGGAGAGAGAGTCTCCAGGGCCCCGAAACAAGCAACAACCCCCAGTGTCATCCAGCTGGGATCTCATATTTATATCCTGTATCAAGGGCTGGGGTCAGAACCATTTGGATTCAGTCAATTCCGTTCATGCATGTTAGTAGCTAATGGGAGATTTTCAATTTATAAACTGAGATGTGTTTTGATACAAGCAGCAGTTTAATGACTGAGTTGAAATGGAAGTGATTTGACCCCTATCCCTGTTGAGTATGCAACTATGTTTATAAAAGCTTCCATGCCTATTTCTTTTCCCAATGCAATCTACAATATGTGCCAGAATCTCTCTAACCTTCCGTTTTTACAACAGAACCTGTTTGTTTACAATATACCGAACTCAGATGGTGGGGTTTAAGTGCTTTTGATGTGATTTTTCTCACTGCCAACAATAGGACAGTTTTGTTATGAATTAAATACTAGACATTCTCTTTTTAATATTTGCAACAACAAAAAAAGCACTTGAATTATAAATAAGAATACTGAAATTGAAGATGTTTTTTTTAAGTCTTATTTTATAGTTCATCATCTTATGATGAGATGGCCATTTGGTCATCATATGAATTTATTTACTGGCCATCGAAATGGCCGTTGCCATTGAAAGTGCCATATGTTAACTTGATTGCTCCATGGAAGACTGGGAGATGGCTGAATCAGAATAGGGAATGTCCTAAATGACATTAAGGATTACCTGGCTAGATGAGACGTGCTTTAGATGCTGTCTGGTGATGTGCCTATGAGGATATCTCTGATGTATAGTTGAGTCAAATTATAAACCTTTGTTGATATATATGCCTTAACTGTAGCTAACCCGAAAGTACTCTGCATGAAAAAGCATTTCAGAATAATCTTTGTTGATATTGAACCCTAATTAATCTGTAAAGTAGATTCATTGAGAATTAGGGACCAACATTACTTACTTACTCAAATAGCACATTGACTGTAGAGAAGTTGTTTTGTTTCTCCGTTCAGTTGACACTTACTATTTTTGGAGTAGTGCTTATTTACATTGATTTGAGGCATGCAGTGTTTGTGTATGGGCTGTTCTCTGTGCCTTCTGGTTAAGTATGCCTTATTTTACTTTGATGGGTATCAGTGCCTTAAGATGTAAAGTAAGAGATGGTGTTCATTTTTCACTACTAACATTCGGTGCGTTTCCAGTTGCCCGTAATTCCCGATCCTCAGCCCTGTCCAAATACACTCGATTTTTTTCACTTTCTCTTCATTGGGGGATTTAAAGTATATTATGGCTTATTGCTGCTTATTGTTATTTGTTGCCATAGAATTGTAAAGAATATATGCAATATGAAGTAATAAAGTGAGAAAAGATTGCTCAATGTGTCTGTTTTTGTGATTTAAAATGTCTCTTATACTGTATGTAGTTCCTGTAATTGGCCACTAGAGGTCAGGCCTGTAATGTGATGCTCATAGTAATCTTGTTACCAGAAATAGAGCTCAAGATGAATAGTAATTAGCAATTACAGCTCATCCATATAAACCATTTGGGACTACAGATTAAGCTACAAATTCAAATTCCTCTTCCATGAAGTAACACTTAATATATTTCACAGTTAAACTGTTAAATGTGTGTGTTTTTCCATCGACTCACTTAGTAGGCCTACTATGTGTGAACATGATGCTATCCTCCAATCCCAAATCACAGCACTATGCACTCGTGGATACTTGAGAGGTTGGATGATGAAAGCGATGTGCCATGGTGAAGCGACTACCATTTGCTTTCACCCATCAAATCCTCTCACACCTCCGCAAGTGCCTGAGAAGTGAGGTCAAGAGGATGATTGTGGATGTGTTGTGATACAGACAGTCCTGCTAGTGTCTGAGTTATAATATAATAACAACATATAAGCCATTTAGCTGACGCTTTTATCCAAAGCAACTGACATTGCAGTGAGTGCATACACTTTTCAGTATATATGGTCACAAACCCACAACCTAAGCATTGTTAGCTTAGACCACTAGTTTAGGGAGTTAAGTGTTAAGTGGAAGTGGTTCTCAGTGAGCAGCCTGTTGACTTCCTGTGCTACTGTCCGTTACTCAGGCCCACATGCTGAGAGGCCCTGCGCAGTTCCTTCCCAAAAATATGAACATGAACGCAACACAGGGGTCCACGCACGCCAGCTTCCGCCCAGATGCACAGAAACACACATAGAATAACTTACCACCTTGGCTCACTCACACATAAATGAAACTACTGCATTCTTTGTATTATAGCCATGGATCTGTTGTTGTTATAATAATAATAATACATTTTATTTATAAAAGCACTTTACATAGGAAATCTCAGAGTGCTACAATTAAAAACAGGAAGATAAAACAATAAACATTTTTCAATTAAAAGGCAAAAAAAAAGGCTCTATTAAAAAGGTAGGTTTTAAGGCCTTGTTTAAAAGCATCCACAGACTGTGGTGCCCTTAGGTGGTCAGGGAGAGCATTCCACAGCCTGGGAGCAGCCGAGCAGAAGGCCCAATCTCCCATGGTGCGGAGCTTGGTCCTGGGGGTCTTGAGGAGGTTGGTGGCAGTAGAACGGAGGGTGCGTGAGGAGGTCTGAGGGGTATGGAGGAGTTCCTTGAGGTAGGGGGGGGCAGTTCCATGGATGCACTGGTGGGTGAGGAGGGAGACCTTGAATTTGATCTGTTGTTATGTTATGTAGACAGTGATGGCTGCATCTGCATGTGAGTCTTTCTCGCCCAACATCAGTGCCCGACCTCATTAATGCTCTTGTAGCTGAATGGGAGCAAATCCCTGCAACCATGTTCTAAAATCTAGTAGAAAGTCTTCCCAGAAGAGTGGAAGCTGTTATAGCAGCAAGGTGGGACCAACTCCATATTAATGCCCCTGGATTTGGAATGAAGAAGTTCAACAAGCACATGGGTGTGATGTTCGGGTGTCCCAATACTTTTGTCCATATATGTGTATCTTACATTCCAAGAAGTCGTCATCATAGACTAGATTTCACAACTCTTTGTACGATTGTAGTCTATATATCTCACAAACTGTGACAGCACACTTCCTTTTATCAGAAGCATCAATCCTTCTCATTCCTGTGTTGCCGTCATAAGATGGATGCCTGAAGTTTGCCACACAAATGGCATAAGATGGTGATGCTCTGTCAGATGTTGTCTGTACTGCAGCCATCTTGTGTTGCTGTTTGTGAGGACGTTGAGGATGTTTTGCCTTACGTCTCCTCTTCAACAGATTAAATGCATGTTTACATGTCATGGCAATAAACGTCTTCTGATTCTGATTCTGATTCTGATTCTGATTCTGATTCTGATTCTGATTCTGATTCTGATTCTGAATAGGATTTAAATCTGGAGATCGATTTGACCAGTCAACAACTTTCTACTTTTTGGCCCTAAAAAACTCAAACTTGAAAAACTCAAACCCTAGTTGCTATGGCAGTATGTTTTGTGTCAATAGCCTGCTGTATGATGAAGCGCCGTCCAATGAGTTATTTGTACTTTAAGCAGACAAGATGCTTCTGTACACTTCATAATTGATACTGCTGCTGTCGTCAGTAGTGACATCATCAGTGAAGCCAGTTCCAGTGGAAGCCATAACACGCCCTCCACCATAATTCACAGATAAGGTGATATGAGGTGGATATGAGGTGATATGAGGTGGATAATCGGGCAATTCCTTCTCCACATTTGACTATTGCTATCACTGTGGTATGTGTTCATCTCTGTCCACAAGACCTTTTTCCAGAACTGCAGGCTCTTTTAGGTACTTTTTAACAAACTGTAATCTGGCCATCCTGTTTTTGTGGATGTAGGATGTGGATCTAGTGGATCTTGTGGTGTCGCCTCGACGGTGACCTATTCTCAGCTCGTGACATAGTGCTTTTCTTTCCTTTTAATGATGTTCCGAACTCTTTGCTCCACGAAGAAACCCCTGTCAAGCTAATTGTTCCATTACCTTTGATACCCTAAAATATGCACTATGCATAAACAAAGTTGTTTCTGATTTTGTTTATGGTGAAACCAATATACAAATACCATCAACTAAAAACTGAGAATATCTGTTTTAACCTTCATACTACTTAAAACTGAATGTTGCACCACAGAATGAAACTGTGAGCAATGATACTAACGTATAACAGAATGATAACTACAATGAATATCCTGAATATTGTTCCCAAAATGAATAGAAACCTATTCATTGTAACCAAATTGTTCCCAAATCATGCTCATAGTAAATAATGGTTATTCTGTTTTCACTGACAGGTGCTTAATTACATTGACGGACACGTTTTATAAACCAAAACCAATAACCTGTGTAGCCAAACGTCTGCAAAGAGTCAGCTTTCAACTGTAGCTCCAGCCCCAGGCTTCTGAGAGGCCTCCACGGTTTCTCTTTCTCTCTCTGTTCCAACCACCATGACCCTAGAGCATCACCACAGCGGTATTCTGGTTAGCCTACACTCTGGTTAAAGGCTGCACACCCTGCATTCTCCAGGGAATCCTTCGGCACCCAGCCAGCCCTGCCACTCTAAGGGTCTGTACCCACCCCACAGACACAAACACACACAACTCAGGCAGATACACACATCACAAACCCAGCCCTATCCATACTGGGTGCTGTCTAACTGCCATGTATGTTGCTAACCAGGTACCTTGAGGTACCTTCTGTGGCTCACCACTGGAAACCTATTCTGTTAAAGTACATTGGTTAATGTTGGCTGCTGATAGGACACTGCAGACTGCCATGTTAAATGTGAAGGGTGTTGCTAGTTCTATCCTGTTCTCCCCACACTCTGATCCTGAATTAAGAGAGATATACAGTTGTGGAATAACTCGAGATGAACCTGAATGTGACCAGGGTTTCAGCTGTGTGCCTCACCTAAGAGGGAAACCTCAAACCTCAAACCCCTCCCTCAGATACTAAATTGGGCAGTTGCAGCAGATCTCAGCAAAACAGGAAATTTCATGTTTCCTCTGCTGCTTATAGCAGTTTGCATCACACTACTTCTGCATCCACACACACACGCACGCACGAACGCACACACATACGCACGCACGGGCTCACGCACACACATATACACGGCACGAACACACACACATATGCACGAACGCACTCACATACGTACGCACGGGCTCATGCACGCACGCACGCACGCACGCTCACACACACACATACACACACACACACACACACACACACACACACAGGCAGATACACCAATGCGCCACACGTGATGAATTAAGCCACATTCTCACATCAGGCCTCCTGAGCCAGAGATGGTGAGAACCACACGTTAAAGAACAATGTAAAAGGCCGGATGTGCACAAACCTTTTCTTCACATACATTGAAATTAACTTTTAACTCATTCACACTCAGATAAATGTGTGGTCTCCTCATAGAGATGAATAGTTGACCTACCAGGGTTCCTACAAGTTTCAACAAGTCACATTTAAGACCTTTTTAGACCTTTTACACTGTGTGATAGCTTTTTGTCATCCTTGAGATGATGAAATTAGGGATTGCACTGCCATACAGACAAAAAAAGTCTGAAGGATAATTAATATAAAATAAATAAGTCCCATAATTACTCATAAGTACATTTTCATTTCCGCATAAATAGATGTGGTCGGACTGATTTCCTTGCAGGACAAACTAATCTCATTTTGAATACCTAGCACCAAATTTTTTAGACCTAATAACTGAAATGTAAGACCTTTTTAGGCCTTATAAATCGCATTGATGGATTTTAGACTTTAAGGGTTAGGGTTAGGGTTAGGTCTTTTTAAGACCAGCGCGGGAATCCTGACCTACAGACCATGTCAGCACATCAATTTACAGGTATTATCAACAATCAATGCAATCAGAGTATGACATTGCCCGTAATAAACATTTTAAATTTGAGTATGACTGATTTATTCATGATTATGGTATCAACACGTACAGCTGCCAAAACGGTCTATATTATATATAATATATGTCTGTATTAGCACATTAACCTGAATCAGGCTTTATCATTTGACCTCTGCTACACAATAAGTATGTGTTGTATGTATCAATATGGGGTGCGCCTCAAGCATTTCTTTTTGATAGCCATGTGCAGAAGTCTGGGCCTATAGGTGAGGAGGAAGATGACAGAAATGCCAACAAGAGAGAGACACACAGGCACAAAGAGCAAAAAGTACCACAAGATTGACTCCTCCACATTGACACCACATAGCAAAGAGTCTAAATGTACCACTCTGTGTTTTCTTTTTTTGAGATCCTGACATGAAATGTCTGCTTGGTCGATGATATTGATCGTCTTTATCCTATCAAATGACCTGTACCAATCCAACTGGCAGCAGTTGAAAGTGTTGCCGCTAAGAAACACAGTCTGGAGTTTGGGGGCTAATGCGTTAGCCTGACCTGAAGGAATCGTAGTTAGTTGGTTGTCCCTCAAGTCCAGCAGCTGTAGCTCGAGGCTTAGCAGTGAGTCAGGGAGCTGTTTGAGAGAGTTTGTGGAAATGTTCAGTGACTTCAAGTGTTGGAAAGGCGAGAAGTCAAAGTTTTGTAGGCCAGTGTTCCCCAAGCCCAGATGCTGTAATGTTCTACTGAGGCATATTATTGATCTGGGCCTGATGTTGAGTTCTGGGTTGTTTGACAGCTCCAGGTGTGTTAGGGGCGTCCCGGTGAACGCCGACATTGGAACTTTTCCCAAGTTGCATCCAGCCAGGTGGAGCTGTCTCAGAGACAATATATTTCTCCATGTGACACAGTCTGAGTCTCTGTCCCTGCCTGTGCTTTCATACACTTCCTCAGATAGGCATATGCCGACTCCATTGTAACTCAGGTCTACAGTGCTAAGGCTAGGTAGAGAGGAGAACAGCCTAGCAGGTAACCTCTGCAGGTCATTCCGGCTCAGGTTAAGATAGGTCAATTTACCCAGCTCCCTCAAAGTACCTTGGTCTGCATGGAGCTCTCTCAGCCTATTATTGCTCACATCCAACTCAAATAGACTACCAGGCAGCTTCTCCACGGACAAATTTAAGACCTCCAAACAATTTGTCTGGACTCTAAGTCTGGACAGAGCTGGCATTTTGCTGATGAACCCCTGAGGAAAGTAGCCCACCTGATTTCCGCTCAGATCTAGCAGGTCTAAAGAGGAGATGTCTCCGTGAAGGCTCTCGTTCCACAGCTGAGCCGTGACATTGCTCACATTGGACACCAGGTTGTAGAAGTTAACACTTGTGGTCAAGTTGGGGAAAGCAGCTCCATCTGCCAGGTGTTCGTAAAAGCTCACCCTGTTGTGGGACAGATAGAGGTTCCGCAGGCGACTACGTGTGGGCAGGAATGGAAAGAAGAGGAGGTGGTTGTCTGTGAGATCCAGGGTTTCCAGAAGGAACATGTCATCGACAGTCTGATTTGCTATGAACCACTCAATGGCGTTGTGGCTGGCGTTGAGGACCACCAGCTGGGTCATCTGGAAGCGGTACAGGCAGGGCAGGTAGTTGAAGGCCAGATTGAGCCTCTGGAGCTTGCTCATATTGTCGAAGGCCCCATCGATCTCAAACAGCATGTTTCTCTGTAGGTCCAACTCTCTGAGCTGGTGGAGGTCACTGAAGACGCTCTCATCCAGCCTCAGCAGGAGGTTCCTGGACAGGTTAAGGTACTGCAGAGACGTCATGTTCTGGAGGAGGATGGAGGCCATGTCGTCTGTGAGGCTGTTCCCTGACAGATCCAGAGCTCTAAGTCTAGGGAGTGTACGCAGGGCCAGGCTAGTTTCTTGGTACCCAACGCAAAGATCGTTATCAGCAAAATTGAGACTCTCTAACAGGGGAGAGTTGCGAAAGACCTTTGATTCTACTGTCTTCAAATGGTTGCCTGCACAGCTTAGAGTGCGTAGGGAGGGGTAGAGAGAGAGAGATTCAGCCTGTAGGGTCAGAATGTTATTGTGGTTGAGATGGAATTCCTCTATGTTTTCGGTAAGGCCTCTAGGCACAGATGTGAGCTGTCTATCATTGCAGAGAGCTGTCCTTTGGATCTGTAAAGAGAGTGAAAGAAAGAGAGTTACTACAAAAGTATGTGGGGGGGGGGGGGGGGGGGGGGAGGTCTCTTCTCAGGCTTTCTTCCCACTGACAAAAACAGCCATGATAGCATCACCTACTACAGTATAGTATTTGCTTTTAAGTTTGTTTTTTTTATGTAGTCAACTGTTTTTTATCTCTCCCCCTCTAACATGACAAGTTCGCAGAAGCTCTTTTCCTCACAGAGAATCACAAACATAGGCACGACAGGCTCTTAAATTCACAGCTCAAAGGAACTTTCTATACTTGGATCGTTTATCAATCTTTTTTCAAATGAGAATTGAAATATTGAGAACCTAATTCTCCCATCACTTAGCATGTAGTAGCATGAAACCAAAGATAAGAATGAGAAAAGGTAGTTCTCCTTTTATGCGTGGCGTGCTAACAACTTGTGAAATAAATAGACAACATCTTATTCTTCCATGTATATGATATTATCATCAATACATCGTGACGTTAGAATTATACGGTTCTATCTCCATTTTTGGTCAGAATTGATTTTTTTACATAATCTGATCCATTAGGTGTTTATTAATGCCTG